>NW_028227275.1:2965000-3100000 GCF_978045245.1 Mus caroli
CAGGGCTCACAGTGTCTGGTGTCTGTGTATGTCAGGGCTCACAGTGTCTGTGGTGTCTTTGTGTGTCAGGGCTCACAGTGTCTGTGGTGTCTGTGTGTGTCAGGGCTCACAGTGTCTGGTGTCTGTGTGTGTCAGGGCTCAGTGTCTGTGGTGTCTTTGTGTGTCAGGGCTCACAGTGTCTGTGGTGTCTGTGTGTGTCAGGGCTCACAGTGTCTGGTGTCTGTGTGTGTCAGGGCTCAGTGTCTGTGGTGTCTGTGTGTGTCAGGGCTCATAGTGTCTGTGGTGTCTGTGTGTGTCAGGGCTCACAGTGTCTGTGGTGTCTGTGTGTATCAGGGCTCACAGTGTCTGGTGTCTGTGTGTGTCAGGGCTCACAGTGTCTGTGGTGTCTGTGTGTGTCAGGGCTCACAGTGTCTGTGGTGTCTGTGTGTGTCAGGGCTCACAGTGTCTGTGGTGTCTGTGTGTGTCAGGGCTCACAGTGTCAGTGGTGTCTGTGTGTGTCAGGGCTCACAGTGTCTGTGGTGTCTGTGTGTGTCAGGGCTCACAGTGTCTGTGGTGTCTGTGTGTGTCAGGGCTCACAGTGTCTGTGGTGTCTGTGTGTGTCAGGGCTCACAGTGTCTGTGGTGTCTGTGTGTATCAGGGCTCACAGTGTCTGTGGTGTCTGTGTGTGTCAGGGCTCACAGTGTCTGTGGTGTCTGTGTGTGTCAGGGCTCACAGTGTCTGTGGTGTCTGTGTGTGTTTGGGCTCACAGTGTCTGTGGTATCTGTCTGTGTCAGGGCTCACAGTGGCTGTGGTGTCTGTGTATATCAGGGCTCACAGTGTCTGTGGTGTCTGTGTGTGTCAGGGCTCACAGTGTCTGTGGTGTCTGTGTGTGTCAGGGCTCACAGTGTCTGTGGTGTCTGTGTGTGTCAGGGCTCACAGTGTCAGTGGCGTCTGTGTGTGTTTGGGCTCACAGTGTCTGTGGTGTCTGTGTGTGTCAGGGCTCACAGTGTCTGTGGTGTCTGTGTGTGTCAGGGCTCACAGTGTCTGTGGTGTCTGTGTGTGTCAGGGCTCACAGTGGCTGTGGTGTCTGTGTGTGTCAGGGCTCACAGTGTCTGTGGTGTCTGTGTGTGTCAGGGCTCACAGTGTCTGTGGTGTCTGTGTGTGTCAGGGCTCACAGTGTCTGTGGTGTCTGTGTGTGTCAGGGCTCACAGTGTCTGTGTTATCTGTCTGTGTCAGGGCTCACAGTGGCTGTGGTGTCTCTGTGGGTCAGGGCTCACAGTGGCTGTTTCCCTCTGAGAGTCCTGGATTCTGAGAGTGGAGCAGAGAAGCAGACATATGAAGAACAAGGTGGACAGAGAGTCCCGGGAGTGCTTGACAAAGTGACAGAACTTTGGAACAGCCACATTGCTCACCCTGAAAGGCTGGGGGTCCTGCTTAGCAGCCTCCACATTGAACCTGAGGGTCTCGGAAACCACAGGCAGAAACATGGACCTGAGAGCAGAAGCTCACACCTTATGGTGCCAGGTTGTAATGTAGTTTCCCATGTGGAATATTTTCTTAAAACCGTTATTTGTTTTGCTTTGTTTCATTTTGTTTTGTTTCATAAAGACTTTTTTTTTCCCTTACAAAAACTCCTTGAAATTCTGGAGTTACTTTCTGTGTCCTTTAGGTTTTTGTGTTGTAAAAACTATTTTTGAGGTTATGATAATAATATCTAACATGTAGTCCCCACCCCCAGTAATTTAAAATACTCTTGCTTACTACATTTTGATTTATTTTGTGTGTTTTCAGAGGATGAGAGAGACTTTGGTGTGGAGGTCAGAGGGCAACTTGTGTTAGCTGGCTATTTCCTTGTATTGCATGGGTCCTAGGGGTCAAATTCAAGTCATCAGACTGGGCACCAAATACCTTTACCTGCTGAGCCATCTCCGCCCTCCCCTCTCTCACAAAAACGTAAGGCTAAATACAGGATCAGTAACTTTAGACAGATTCTTGTTTGGAAGATCTTTCAACTTGAAGCTGGAATTTTGTTCGTGTTGGATAGCAACTAGCTCCATCTCCTTCCCTCAGCCCAGAACCTTCTGTGTCTGTAAGTTGTAGTATTTACTTTCCTTCCATGAGTGGAATCACTCTTGCTTTTCCTTCAGATATTGACTCATTTCACCTAGCCTAATGTCCTCAAGTTTCTTCTATATAGTCATAGGTTGCAAGGCTTCCTTCCTTTTTTAAGGCAGAGTAATATTCCCTTTACCCGTACATACCTGTTGCTCTATCTTTCAGCCCCACTCAGCCCACCTGGACCCTTTCCTTTCTTGTCAGTTCTACAACCTCTTATAATTTTCCAAGTGCCTGCCTTCAATTGGGGGAACATGCTGGAAAGAAAGAGAGAACAGAGAGGCACCAAGCCTGAGAAGACTTGCTGGGGAGTCTAATCTGTAGGGTGACAGTTTGCTGCATCCCACTTGCTCTGAATGGTCAGGGGCATAACTGCCAGTCAGCTGCTGTGGGCCACCTTATCAGAGAGTGAGCTCTGAAAGGCTCCTTCACTTCACTTTCTCTTAGAGAAACCCCTTTGTAACAGTTGTAACTGTTACTTCTAAATGTCAAGTAGCCACAACCTAGAATCTCTGGAGAAGAGTTTTAGTTGAGTAATGATATTTATGAAGTCGCTCTGTGGGCATGTCTCTGGGGCATTGCCTAGATTGTTAATTGAAGGAGTTAACTGGAAGAGGACCCAGGCCACTGTGAGCGACACTATTCCCTAGGTGGAGGACTGTGTGCAATGACTATAGAGTGAAGGAAGCTAGCAAGCAGTCAGCATTCATTTCTCTCTGCTCTCGGCTGTGGATGCGATGTAGGCAAGCTCTTTCAGACCTCATCCTGGCTTCTCCTCCATGACAGGCTGTGCTTTGGAACACAGTAAGCCAAATGAACCCTTTCCCCTCTGCATTGTCTTTTTGTTGGGGTGTTGATTGCAACAAAGAAACCAAGCTGTGAATCCTGAGCTTAATTCTTAATTCCCCTTGTCTGTTTACATTTATTTGAAACATCTCCATTGCAATTGGCCCAGGCAGCGTGTGCAGCCGCCTAGTGGAATCTGCCTCCTGGAAGCCCTCGCCCAGACCATACCAGAGCAGCCCACAGTGGACAGCACTGGTTTTCCAGACAGCGTGGGCATAGAGAGCTTGAGCAGAAGGCAACATATGCTCGGTGGTGTTCTAAAGCCGGTGAAATATAAGCCCAGGGAAATTCTATCCAAAACCCTAGCTGAGTTCTCCTAGCCAGGGTTCACAGAGCTGACATTTTGCATGTGGTGAGTTAAGTGGTAATTGAGGTTTGCAAATTTTTATGTGCTTTATTCTGGTTTTCTTCCAATGGCCTGTGAGCTGAAACTTAGATGCAGATACTCTGGAGTTGCTTCTCCCTGCTTAGAGAGGCTGGCATAATATTTTGTCTTCTGGGCTCAAATAACCATGTAATTACTCTGTAATCATATAGTAATTAGCATGTTCTATACGCATTTATTACATAATTATATTCCTGGAAGATTGCATGGCAATTATACTCACATTCACCATATCATTTTATATACTGTATCATGAACAAGTATGTAATTTGTTACTGTTTTCTTTGATCCTGATTTCCGTTTACCAAGCCGGAGCTGAAAACAGTTCTCCAGTTGCCTTGTTTACTGGTAGCTGGGCAAGTGCCTGAGTTCCCATGGCCTGGGTCCATGGCTATACGTAGACATCTAGGGACTACTGTAGGCTCTTACCCCTTGCACACTAATTTTGTTGTGGACTATTGTGTTATGAGCTTTGAAATCCCCTGAATTCTAGAGCGCACGTGGCCAGGTGAAAGACAAGGCCTCTGATATTGTGGGGTGCACACAAACGCGCTTACACATGTGCACTGTGACCATCGCTCTTTCTCTGTCTTGCAGTGGAACACATTTCCAAAGGGAACAACTGCCTCGATGCAGCCAAGGCCTGCAACCTGGATGATACCTGCAAGAAGTACAGGTCCGCCTACATCACCCCCTGCACCACCAGCATGTCCAACGAAGTCTGCAACCGCCGCAAGTGCCACAAAGCCCTCAGGCAGTTCTTCGACAAAGTTCCGGCCAAGCACAGCTACGGGATGCTCTTCTGCTCCTGCCGGGATGTCGCCTGCACCGAGCGGCGGCGACAGACTATCGTCCCTGTGTGCTCCTATGAAGAACGAGAGAGGCCCAACTGCCTGAATCTGCAAGACTCCTGCAAGACAAATTACATCTGCAGGTGAGTGTGCTGTCAGCAGGTGGTTAATGCCGCTCTAGCTGCCAGGCTGCAGTTTTCTGTGCTGCCCCAGCAAGGCTGCCAGCTCCAGCAAGGCCTCCAGGTCTTCTGAGTGGATCAGTAGAAGTTTGACCTCTGCATCTGTAGCAGCTTTCATGGGGTGTTCTTCTCTCACCCTGGGGATGGGGAATGCTTGAGGCAGAAAGGGAATGTCTTCTAAGGTGCAGGGTGCACCCAGGTGAGGTGAGGTAGCCGTGTGCCCAGTCAGGTTCCCAGGGGCTGCCAGGCCTGCAAAAGAGCTTGCCAAGAACACAGGCTCTTGATCTGCAGGTACAGAAAAGTGGAAGAGACCAGACAGTAGGTATCAGCTGTGTCCAGCCTTTTATGTGTGTGTGTGCATGTGTGTGTGTGTGTGTGTGTGTATGATGTTGTAGAAAACTTCTGCTCTCGTTTTGGCCATTTATTGGTTTCTTTTAAACCTTTGAAGGAGTTCCATGAACACATTGTCTGTGGAAAGAGAAGGAGGTTGGGAGAACGGGGGCTTGCACTAGCCCCTTTCCATCCCAGCCCTCCAGCCACACTGTTGACAGTTGGATGTCCCTCCTCCCAGAACTTAGAGCTGAATTCAGTCACTGTTAGAAACGAGGAGGTGCCAGCAAGCAGAGATTAGCTCTGCACACTGACGCTTGGTTCTTTGAGAAGAGCAGACTGATTCCTGAACTGTAGACAGTCAGGTTATCACATCTATCCCGAAAGCAATTTGCGCTCAGGGTTGGGCACCGGGGAGTTCAATGCCTCTGTTAAGCTGACTTCATAGGTGTGTGGTAGGTGGACAGATGGGTGAAACTGTGACCAGCTACCTAGTTGTTTTATAATAATACATTATTCGTTTCTAAAGACTAAGGATGAAGAGAACACAAAGCCTGATGTTCTGGTTCACATTCGCCATGAAGTTTATTCGGGTGCATGGGACCCCATTCTTTCTTTAAAGAAATAGTGACCAAAGGGAAAACGAACGTCTTTGTATGCATAACTGTCCTATGCTGAGGATACTCCTTCTTCCCTCGCCTCTATCTTACATCTATTCTTTATTTCTGTGTATATGTGGGGTGTGGGAGAATTTGGGGTGCACATAAACACAATCATGCATGTGCACTGAGGCCATAGGCCAGCCTCCAATATTGTAGGGTGCACATAAATGCTTTTTATGTGTGTGCACTGAGGCCAGAGGCCTCCGATATTGTTTCTCACCACTGCCCACTTTGTCTCTTGAGACAGGGTTTTTCACTTTACACGGAGCTCCCAGATTCAGTGGGGCTGGCTGGCCGCCAAAGCCCTGGGATCTGTCTCTGCCTTCTGTGTTCTGGGATTACAGGTGCACTTCACCAGGCTTGTCTTTTTCACATGGGTTCCAAGGCTCACACTCAAAGCCTCTGGGTAGAGATTTTCTGAGGATAATGGCCACACACCTGCGTGGGGCCATTTGTTTGCTTTGTTGAAAGAAGGGATCTGTTGTTCTGGGAGGAACTTGAATGAAGCTTGACAAGGGACAGTCTGTGTGCAGAGAGGAGTTGCTCTGTTTCCCAGCCACTGGTCCCCAGAGTCATCTTGGGAGAGAAGGATGCGATACAATGCCCTGAGATGGGGTAAGCCACAGGAAACCAGGTAACTCTCCCCATAGGGTGGGGAGAGGGGGAAGCAGACACAGCTGAAGGCAGGATAGGGTAGCAATGGAAGCTTGGCCTTGCATGAAGGTTGGGAAGGCTCAGAAATTCTGAAGAACCCTGTTTCTGTTGAGCATAACGGATTACCCCTGTGTGTGAACAGGACTTGATTTCTAGTGTCTTCTTTGGCTTAAAACCAGGCACTTTCTCCCTAAGACATCAACCTACTCAGAACTGGGTCTGAAGACGGAAGCCTGGGTTCTGAGTAGGAAGGGATGCCAACAGGTCCCAAGGGGATCAGCATCTCCATTGAGTAGTGGC
The DNA here is from genome assembly GCF_978045245.1 of Mus caroli. Taxonomy (NCBI): domain Eukaryota; kingdom Metazoa; phylum Chordata; class Mammalia; order Rodentia; family Muridae; genus Mus; species Mus caroli. The sequence continues at coordinate 2,971,242 of NW_028227275.1, forward strand.
TGGCCAAGGGAGTGCACCCCTCTCTTCAAAGGTTTATATTGCACATGGCTTCCAGGGAATGTCTGTGACACACTCACACACCCCAGAAGTCTACCATGAGTAGTGAGCTTATATTCATCCCCCTTTAACTCCCATGCACATACTGCCATGTGCTGCTAAAGACAGAATCCCTGCGCTGTTGTAAATTTGTTATATGGCAAGGGCTCCTGCTCAGCTAGGGATGAGAACTGGGAATTGAAGACTCGGAGGTCTCTGGGGAAGCAGCAGGAGGAACCTGTAGATAATCCAATGGATTGGCTGCTGTCTTGAGGTTCAGACTTCCTCCACACAAGATCTAGTTCAAGAAACTGAGAGACACTCCCTTAGCCAGACATAGACTTAGCTGATAGGGCAGAAATGGAAGTGGACTTGAGACAGGATAGTCCTTGCCTAACCTCAAGTGTCCCAACCTTACCAAGGCCAGAGTGGTGGGGACAGAAGCCACACATAGTGGGGTCCACACACAGTGGGGTGGGTGCCCTGTAAATTCGGTTACATCTGGAGGTGGCATTTGTATTGCAGTCTCTGCTGCCCTGCGAAGAACTCAGAGACTTTGAGAGTCAGAGCTAGGCTTATCAGGGAGCCTAGCAAGGGACATTTATCTCAATGTGATTGATGGATTTTGTACCCTGCCTTGAATCTTTCCTGGGAAGGTGACTCAGGGACTTCCCTGGTATTACCCCTTGTTAGGTTAGTTAGCCCACAATGTCTTTCCAGAGCCTGGACTTATTATTTGTGATTATCCCCTCCATTTCCAATGTGGCAAATGTAATTTGAGCCACTGAATTGGCTAGTGGTGTTTGCTTTCAGTTGGTTTTATTAATCTTGTCTTTAATTTTATGCCTTTTATTTCATTTCTTCTCAACCCATCTTGAGGAAGCCGTCATATACCTACCCTGGGGCAGCAGTTGGTAATGGCTAGAACCTGGGGTTCTGTGGGCTCCCTACTACAATTAATCACCCCTCCAGCCCCTCCAACACCAACCCTGGCTCTGCTGTGGTGACTGAAGGGGACCCTGTGAACACCCACAACAAGGAAGGGTGGCGGGAGGAGACGCCACATGTTCCATATTACCCCCTCTGCATGTTTAGACTTTCCAGAGAGCCCTTCCTGGCTTAACATCCTTGACTATCAAAGAGCTGCCCAAGATGATTAAAACTACCCTGCAAGTAATGTTTGCCTACTGTGGCCTTGAGGTTTCCATCTGGAGGGTCCCATGGTACCTCTGTGTGAACCCCGCCTCTCTTCTGCCTTGTGCCTTCAAATAGATAGGAAGCAGAGCGACCTGAGGTTTGCGGTTTGCCTCTGCTTTTGTTTTCCTTTCCTTCCTTTCTTCTTCAGTGAAGCTGACAGGCTCCTTCCCTCTTGGGGTGGCTGGGAAGGAGCAAGCTTGACTGTTCAGGCCTCTAAGCTTCTCTGCAGCAAAGCATGCACTCAGGTGTTATCAGATGGCTGTGATGAAACCTGAAAGCTCTGTGCTCCTCCCCTGGAGCACCTCAGCTCCCTGGAGCACCAGAGCTCACATGCCAGCTTCCCTCTCCTTGCTTGCCTCACTGTCTGGAAGGCTGACAGTACCTAGTGTGGCCTCAAGGAAGCATGTCCTTCATTCCTGATGCAAATTACGTTATATACATTATTAAAATTTATACTCTTCCCGCTTCCTCCCTTCCCCCCAACACTCCAGAGTTCAGAGTAAGCTCCGCTCTCCAGTTCTGACTCAGGATAGCAGAGATTTGCTTCGACTGCTCTTACCTCTCTAATTAGTCACTCGGGTGCTTGGCTATTCTCATTGCCAAGAGAATCTCCTCTTGAGTGTGCTGCTGCAGCTTGCGTTGAAGAATCACAGAGATGGTTTCATCCTCGCGCCTCTTCCAGTGCCAACCAAAGAGGGAGCCGGGGGCTACGGAGCAGGCCACCTGTCTTGTGGCTCTCGGTGCTCTGCTGTCCTTGCGGAGTGGCTAGGGCTGCGGCGATCATTCTGTGCGTGCAGCAGAAAGACTACAACATTGGATGTCTGTGTAGTCACTAAGGCGTTGTGCCTCAGAGGGCTGGGTCTTGGGGAGCCTCCTGTCCCAGGTTCCCTTTTGCTTGGCAGCATGGCCCTCTACAGGGAGAGTAAGTGGCTTCTGTGGCTTCAGTCTGCTGGCTTTGGTTATGTGCTTCCTTCTCGACTGTTCTGGTGACGTTGAATACGGAAAGGATAAGGAGGCTGGGTATGTGGAGCCTGCCTGTAATCTCAGCACTCAGAAGGGAGAGGCAGACAGGTCTCCATGAGTTTGAGGCCAGCCTGATCTGTATAGTAAGTTCCAGGCAAGCCAGGGATACACAGTAAGAGCGTCACAAGAGAGATCATCTGGGGTTAGAGAGATGGCTTAGCTGTTAAGAGTACTTGTTGCCCAAGTTCAATTCTGACTACCCACAGGGGGCTCACAACCAGCCATAACTACAGATCCATGTGGTGTGACCTCTCCTTGGGTATGCATGTAGTACATATACATACATTGCAGGCGAAACACGCATACACATAAGAATAAAATAAGTGAATAAATATAAAAGTATTCTTTAAAGGAAGGAGTCAGGGGCTTGAAGGCCTCTCTCTGAAACTCTCATGGATTCCTGGAAGTATACCTCTTCTTTCTCCTCCAGGTACCCAGCTGTAGGTCTGCACATCTTCAAAGTAGTAGCTTGATGAGATCACCAAGTGGCTCTTCTTCCCCCATGGGCTCAGGATCCTATACTTAGGTCTTAGGAACAAGCGGAGTTGGTAACAGAACCAAGAAGGCACCTGTCCCTTGGAACAGCTCCACAAGAACAGCGCACATAATTTCTGAGCTGCCCCCATCAATGCTTCATTTGCCACACTCAGGGTGATCCTCCTACATATAAAGGACGGGTAACATTGTTAACTTCCCAGTTGGGGAAACATGCCACATTGGGATCGAGCACATTTCTGCCCTAATGACTTGTTTAGTCCAGCAGTGGTTGAGCATCTATAATAAAAGGTAGGAGACATGGGGGCTGGAGAAATGGCTGAGCTTAAGAGCAATGTCTGCTCTTCCAGAGGTCCTGAGTTCAGTTCCTATCGACCATATGGTGGCTCACAGCAGCTATAATGAAATCCGGTATCTTCTTCTGGCCTACAGGCATCCATGCAGATAAAACACTATCTATCTATCTATCTATCTATCTATCTATCTATCTATCTATCTATCTTCAATTTATCTGTATATATAAACAAACAAACAAAACTTTTAAAAAGTAAGAGATGTTTACCTGGAATGAGACCTTTTTAGCACAGTGTGGTAATTTGAATAGGTATGGCCTCCATAGACTCCTGTTTGAATGCTTGGCCCATAGGAAGTGGTACTATTAGGAGGTGTTGGAAGAAGTATGTCACCTAGGGGCTGACTTTGAGGTCTCCTACCCTCAAGCTCTACTCAGTGTGGAACTCCTATCTCCTAGCTGCTTGCTGCCATGCTTCCCACCATGATGATAAGGGACTAAACCTCTGATCCTGTGAGCCAGCACCAGTGAAATGTTTGACTTTAGAAGAGCTGCTGCGGTCACGGTGTCTTCACAGAAATGGAAACCCTAACTAAGATGCACAGTAAACCTCAGGTTCTAGACATCAAGACTCTGTCTACTTCCTGAGTGTAAGCTCCTGTGTTAACCACCGAACGCAGCATCATTAGACCTGGACTTGTCTTGACATGTGGTTAAGTTCGAGACAAAATGGCTGAGAGGATAATTAATGCCTAAAACTAGATTAATTTGGTAGATTGATTTGCCACTTCATTTTATTTTACACTGATTCATTCACAAATGGAAATCAGCAATTAGACAATGCAAGCTTTTGAACCATGGGAAGAAAGGTTCGGGAATATGAGAGAACACAAGTGAAGCATTTTCCAGTCCATTTGAACGGCTTTCATTTCACATGAGTACATGAGTGTCTTTAGCGGTGCGTTCAAAGTGCCAAACATCGGGTTTTAACACGCCCCACCTGGGAGAGTTGTCTCTCCCACTTGTTCTTGTCTGTGTGACACAGACCTTGAAAACAGGGGCAGGATCTCCCTCGACACCCACTACCCCTTGCCGTTGGCTCTCAGGTGAGCTGAGCATGGGTTCTTCTGGGCGTCCACCTCAGGGATGTAGGAACCAGATACAGTCTGCTTCTCAGTCTTCCTGTATCTCTGTCCTTTGGCAGAAGTCAGGGTAAAGCGTTTTGTTTCTCCCAGAATCAATAGCTTTAGGGGGAAAAAACTGGATGAGTTTCCTCTGCTTTTTTCTCTCCATCTACTGCTCCACACACTTGCCAAGCTCAGCGTCTCTGCTGCCTCTGATTGGGCTTTCCACCAGCTCAGTATGTCCACACCCTTCCAAAGTCACTTTCTCCACTCAGCCTGGAGACAGGAAGAGTCAGAGACTCCTTTTATTATCTTTGCATACAGTGTCGATATCTGGATCTGGAGGGAACCTTGGCACCAGAGCTGTCTTTCCCATTGGTGAGCAGGAAAGCAAATGAAACAAAAATATGGATGAGCAAAGTCCAGGAAGCCAGAGAGGGGCTTCTGGGTAATTACACAGGGGCAAATGTTCAGATCATGGGTGGCTAAGAAATAGAGAACCTGAAGCGGGAAGTGAAGTTGGAGACAAAGGACTCAAGACCCCAGGGCTCCCAGCACTGTGCTGGGCACCAGGTTTTATCCTTCAAAGACCTAGAGAGAGATTCAGTATGAGGCCAGGTAGGCAGGGTCTGGAGAGGAGGCCAGGTGGGTTGGGTCTGGACTCAAGGCCAATTAGGGACTTCTTGGGTTAGATGAGAGATTAAAGGGCCCAAAAGAAAAGCATTTGGAAAAAATGTTATAAATGCCAGCCAAGGTAATTAATGAGTGTTTGCTAAATGAGTAAATGAATGAAAATACATCATAAGGTGAGAGTAGATGTCAGAGACAAGGTTAGCAAAACGGGCCTTACAGAGGCTGCTGTTGACTTGTGTGACAGGATTTGTCCTCCTGGATGGGAGTAGGAAAAGAAATAGTCTACTACTAAAACTGGGAATCCTCAAGTTTATGATGAAGGTCTCTGTGAAGAGGCCTTATGTATGAAATTAGAGCATTGAGAGAAGCTGGAATGGGTGGAGCAATCAAGAACGAAAAGTAGTAGACAGTGATGTCATTTGTTCAGGTAGATGGTGATGCCAGCTATTCAGGTAGACAGTGATGCCATTCAAAAGGTGACATCAGTTATTCAAATAAACAGTGATGTCAGTTATTCAGATAGTGATGTCAGTTATTCAGAGAGACAGTGATGTCAGTTATTCAGTGATATCAGTTGTTCAGATAAACAGTGATGTCAGTTATTCAGAGAGACAGTGTTGTCAGTTATTCAGATAGTGATGTCAGTTATTCAGACAGTGATGTCAGCTATTCAGACAGTGATGTCAGCTATTCAGACAGTGATGTCAGTTGTTCAGACAGTGATGTCAGTTATTCAGAGGGAAGCACAGAGGGACACTGGATTTAGCATAGAGAGGTTCCAGACCTCTGTCTGTCATTTTTTTTCCTTTTATCCCTCCCTCTGTGGGATAGTCCATCCATTCATCTATCTATCTCTTATTGCATCTACCTATTGATTATCTAGTATTTATTGCATAGGCATCAGCTTCTCCCCATTCATATATCCATGTATTCCATCTGCCCAACTGGTCTGTATTTATGGTGAGAGAATAAAAACCTGGAATCCCATACATAATGTAGAGAAGGAGGCCAACATACATTTTACATCAGGACACGGTAGTCTCTGGTCGGGGGCCCATGAAGTGCTTTAGGAGAACAGAGATAAGAACAGCCAACGTAATAAGGCTTCCTGGATAAGCCGCCTTGACAAGTAGATCAGGGGATGAGTTTCGAGGAAGAGAACAGTGTGGTAGCCTAGGGCTACACTGAGAAAGGCATAAGAAGTAAAGCACAACCCAGCCCTGAGTGTTAATAAGGACCATCACTGGACTGCATGACTCAATGCTGGGACCTCACTAACATGGCCGCACTAATGGGACCTCTGGTCATACCAGCAGCCTTGCAGCGGATGGCCAAGAGAACCACCAGAAGCACACAGTTCCTCTATACAGGATGTGGAGTCAACCCCAGCTTACTAACTCTAAATCCTGGTGTCTGTCACTAGCTGCAAAGGATTCTTTGTTCTGACACAAATACAATGTTCCCACACTGTTCGGCCTTCCTACCTTTAGTTCCAGACAGACAGACAGACAGACAGGCAGACTGATGATCCTGAGTCCAGACACTCTGCATGGCTCAGTAACTAAGAATTTTCATTGTGCTTAGGACATAATGTCCATCAGAGCACCATTTGAAAAGTATACATAGCTTCCCAGCTAACACATGCTTATTAAGCTTAGCTTCATCTTATTTCCTCCCGAGCACTCTGCTTGTTACAGAGTGGATACTTTGTGACAGCTTATTGCCTCTGAAAGAGTTGTTTCCACAAATAGGGAAAAAACCACCCTCCAAGACCACACTGATCTTTTAATGATTATTATTAACCCCCCATTTACATGGGGCACACTCACTGAGGGTGTGTGACAGCCTGGGCCCTGGACATATTGGCCACACGTCTTTCTTCCAGATATTCAGTCTCGTCCTGTGTGATCCTTAAATCCCACTGCACTGTTAAGGAAGTTCGATAGCTTGACTCTTCGCCAAAAGCAATGCACATCAGGAACCTTGGTGGTGCATCCTAGGGTCTAGTCAAAGTCTTTGCTGTCACACGCTGACACCAGCTCTAAATAATCCATGTTTCTGTCCTTCTCCTGGGACATACCTAATAGATTTGCCTTCTTAACCCTCCTGCCCCAAGGCTACTCCATTCACTACAGGAGAGTTCTGTGCTAAGTGGATAGCATCTTAGTGCAGGGCTAGGCAATGGTATGTGGGGACAGGACCTAAGGATCTTTTCTGGGAGTACTGAAGGAAGAGGATACGGATCACAAGGTCTCTGGATCTATGGATTTCTGACTGCCTTGTCTAAAGCTGTGGACAGCAGAGGGAGGCCACATCTGATTTCCTATGCTGCTCCAGTAGAGTGGATTTTTTTTTTTCTTCAAAGATGTCCACCAGTGGGTTCCTGCAGTCAACAACAATGATCCTTCACGCACTGGGATCATACCCTATCAGGCCCATAAGCTAAGCAGACACAGTCTCTTCTTCCCAGATCCCTGCCTGATTCCAGGGATGGGGCTTCCATCTTCCACAGCTTCTCTCCAAAGCTGTTTCACCCACTGAGCAAAGAATGGGGATCAGGGAGACCTCAGCCTTCCTGAGGGCCCTCACTCAGCATCCTGACCCTGCCGACAGTGGGAGGCATCCCCAGAAGATGCCATGCTGTCTCCTAGGCTGAGAACGAGCAGCTCTCTCAGCACAGAACTCCCCTTTTTGGTTGTGCACAGTTGGTAGTTGATGTTGCCTCTGCAGCCCATGACCGGAGGCATGCTCATCTTGTACCTGGTCGTCTCTGTATCCTGTAAGCCAGGAGCGGAGCACGCCGCGGGTTAAATTAGTATCTGCTGCTTGAGGAGAACCTGTGGAGGGCAAGGGTAGCCTGGGCAGTGTGAACATCATACTTCAGAGCCAGCCTGTGTTCTCTTCTCCTTAGGGTCTATCCCTGGAATCCTGCCTGAGCTTCCTGTGTGGTCTTTACTACTGCAGCCTCCTCTTAGGCCAATGTGGGGCTGGGTTTCACACAAACTTGTCTTTCCTTCCGCTCCCAGTTTCCACCCCGCCAGGGTGTCCTGCCATTTTCGTTTCTGTGGGGGCATTTCCAACTCAGTGGACAAGAAACTTTTCTGTAATTTCCAAAGGTGATTAATTATGCAGAAAAATTTCACATGCAAGGAAAACAAGAATTTAAAAGAGCTATCAACATGAAAAGCCCCAACACTCTGCTGGGATTTTCTTTCCCTCCCACAGTTGTCAGTGTAGAGCAAGTGAGGCAGGGCCTGGACTTCCACTCAGGTTATGATAATAGGCAGCTTGAAGCCCAGTTTCCCTTCTATGGATGGGTCCACCGACTCTGTCCTCACAGGCATGAGGTTAAAGGGAAGAAAGCGAGTTGGCTGGTGGCTGACACAGAGCACAGTGATCTCTGTTGCATTTTCTCCTTTCTGTTTTACTGTTTCTATAAAAATTTCCAGATTAACATTTCTGTCCTATAGCGACAGAGTGGGATGTTTCCAGAGGTCACATGGCTAAACTTTAAATATCACCCTCCTTTCCCTTTTGGTATTTGGGCCTCCATGAAAAGTGGGAGCACAGAGGCAGAGGAGGAAAATCTAGAGGTGCTTAGGGTATGTGCCACTTCCAGAACATTTCTTGTAGAATATCCAGTATTTAGCGTATATGGGTACAGAAAGATTCACATGAGTGGAGCTGACCACGAGACTGCTGGGCCCACAGTAGTGAGACTCACTATTGTTGAGGACATGTAGGCAGCAGAGACAGGACTGGCAGTCTTGTGGGCCGGTGAAACCCTCCCTGACCGGAAGGGAGGAATTATCAAGTCGGGGGCTCTCACCTCTGAGTGAGTCAGTCACACAAGGGGCAAAGGACCCTGGCTGATTCAGGAGGAAGGAACCTACGCATTCGCATTCCTCCCCCATGGTTCCACTCAGTGAGTCAGGGCATCATCCCATTGGGAAGCAAGCCACCACCAGGGACAGAGAGGTTTGTCACAGAGGACTCAGGAGCCTGGGGACATCACTGCAGGAATGTGTGAATGTCAGCAGCAGCTGGGTTTAGGGTACGGGTGAGCAACATTTATTTGACATTTACAGCGTGCCAAGCTTTGTGCAGGGCTCTTTCCAGCAAAGCGGGAGTGGGAAGGCTGGGATGTGAGATGGTAAGTCATTTACATGTCACCCATGTGGTGCGACTGGAATTTGAGCTCAGGAGGCCTGGTGGGCCCAAGATCTTGAATCTGTGCCACCTGCTGCTGGGCCAAGGGTGCCTGTGTTGTAAGCTATGTGAGTGGCTACTAGAAACACTGAGCAGGCATGAGCTTGGATGCTGGAGGTAACTTTGGTGTTTAGGAACCTTAGCATCTTGTCTGGACAGAGCTCCACCACCTATTGGAAACATACTTCATTTCTCATTAAAATAGCAAATCTTCAGCCTTTTTGGTTGATGTTCTACACACTCTTGAAAAAAATCACTGAGAATCCCAGGGGGGTTTGTTTATATGGGTTAAATCTATTAATACTCCCTATATTACATCAAAGCCAAGGGAATGTTTACACGCTAATGAAAAGCTCCATTTACATTTCACTTTAAAATAACATCAAGAAGCACATCCTGTGTTGCTTTAAATAACAATCTATTTTGTTAGAAGTAGCTCTCGAATAAAGCAACAAATATATGTAGGGAAGTGCATGGCAGAGTCTTAGACTCTGCACCCCCTGGTATCTCGCAAGAAGATGGTTAGGCGTCTTCAGTTTTCAGTTTGTGGGATTTTCACACCAATCTTCTGTTGCTTCTCTGAGAATAAGAAATAAGGACTTCATTTGACTGGAGAAACAACCACCCTGAACCTCCCCCAGGCCCCCACCCCCACCCCAAGGCTTCATGTGATCAGCAGGTTGCTGGAATCTAGCTTTAAACTGCTACCGTGGATGGATGGTGGTAATCTTGGCTTGAGACATAGATTCATATATGTACAGTTCTTCCCAAGGTCTCTAAACCAAGACAGTGCAGGTAGGTGTGCCTGCCCTGTGCCTGACCCAGCTCCACATGTTGGCACGGTGTGCCTAGGGGCTGTCTGGGAACAGGCACTGAAGCCCTTTTGAGTGGACTAAGGGTGGTGTTAAGTAAGAATGCTGGACTTCGCTGTCAGCCACGCGATGATCTGGGGCTGCCAGGCAGGCTGCAGAACATAGCTCTGAATGATAACCTGCTGGCAGAAATGTCCTGTGAAGACAGCATCTTCTTCAGTGACTCTTCTTCCCAGAAAGCTAGAGGATTCCAGCAGTACACTGAGGCGTTAGGACAGCGTTGTGAATTCTGTGTCTAGAAACACTTGTTAAACCTTCCTTCTTCTGAGGTTGGGGCTTGAGCAAGTACCACAGGTAACTCAGCAGCTCAGAGGTCTGGCTGGAAGGTACAGACACACACACACACACACACACACACACACACGCAGCTCCCTCTACCTTCTCAGCCAATTTTATTTTATTTCTCAATTTAATTTTTTATTTTTTATTTATTATTATTTTGCCACAGAGAATAAAAAGGCTGCAATGATAGTTGACCAACTAAGTCAGCCCTTAGAATTGGAAATACCAGATTCTTGTAATCACCCAGCAGTTGCTTACCTGGCTCCATATAACAGCTTGAAGCTTCTTGGAACATGGGTCTGGGTAGAGGAAAAGCCTTCCCTTCCAGAACACTGCAGCAAAGGAGTCAGACACCTTGCTAGAAAACCTGTCTACGGAAACAGGACAAAGGCCCAGAGATCAAACCGCCCCCCCCCCATTAGAACGTCAAGCTGAACCACACTTAGCTACAAATGAGGCCTGCGGCTGTGACATTTCCCTCTGGTTTGTGAGAGCTGTGGCTGGTGATTCGTTCATTTTGGTGGGTCATCAGATGCTTTGTGGGGCTCAGGGGTGAGAGATGAGTGGGGTGTCCTCAGCACAGAGTAGACCGACAAGGGCAGGTGTCTATGCCACCGCAGAAGGCCTGGAGAGATGGTTCTGGAATTCCTCAGGACGAGGTCTGGTGTGGGACCAGAGAATCTACCGTGGCAAGGCATGCTGCTACTGCTGCTGATCTGGGGCTCACACTAGGATAGCTCCTGATTAGGGAAATGCTGGTCGGGTGCTCTAGGCTAGTGGTCAATCCCCCTTTCAGGACTAAAGATTGATTAAGAAGGAACATGCCTAGATCGATGTTTCTGGGATCGGAGCCTTGGGCTCGGGGGGGGGGGGTGTTGGGAGGAGGACAGGACATGCTATAGCTGGGCTCTGGATTGTCGAGCCAGTTGGACATGATCAGTAGGGAAGGCATTGAGGCCAGGAAGTTAGTCATGGGCAGGAGAATAAGCGGGAACCCCTCACTGCTTTAAAGCAGAACTATGCTTTGGGACCTCACTGAGAAGGGCTATAAAGTCGGGTGACAGCTTCTTACTCACGGAGGACACTAATGCTTACATGTTCGTAGGCTGTGTGTACCTGTGACCAGAGTATCTGAGGGAAGAGCTTAAAGGGAGGAGACGTCGTTTTGATCCACAGCTTGAAATCACTCTGCTCAGTTTCTGGCCCCTTGAGGAGACAGTATTATGGGCTGGGAACATGTAGCAGAATCTGTTCACTTCATGGTGGCCTGGGTAGAGAGGGGACAAGATACAGCTCCCAAGGACACAACTCCAGTGACCCACACACTCCATCTAAGCCACATCTCCTAAAGTTTCCAGAGCCCAAAATACTCCCACCAGCTAGGCACAAAGGTTTCAAAACATGAGCCTTTGGGGGAGGGGGGGACACTTCATTTCAAAGCATAAACATGTGGATAACCATGAACCTTCTTAGATCCTTTCAGGGGTAGCCCAACCGCCTGTCAAATCTGTGTCTTCATTTTGTACATAAAGAAGGAGACAACCAGTTGTCCATAGGTTGACCTTGGCCTGAAATAGGGATGCAGTTGTTTGAGTTATAATTGAAGATGCATTCCCAACCAGAGGGCTCCAGGGCAGTTATTTAGAGAGAAGCCCTCCTTTCAGCAATGACCTTCAGAGCAGTCTTTGTGCCCTGAGCCACTGGGAGGACAGCTGATGTGTTCTTCTCTGTTCTTCCTGCTACTTCCTCTGTGTAGATGCATCTTTGGTTGTCAGGAGGGAGTGTGGGGTGGGCTAGACTGAGAAGGCCATCTACACTGCATAAATGGGTATATGTGCAAAGTGCAAATGTGAGTACAGTCTGGAACAGTCCTGAGTGTGGCTGCTGTGAGCCCAGTCTAGAACAGTCCTGAGTGAGTGTGGCTGCTGTGAGTACAGTCTGGAACAGTCCTGAGTGTGGCTGCTGTGAGCCCAGGCTAGAATAGTCCTAAGTGAATGTGGCTGCTGTGAGCCCAGTCTAGAACAGTCCTGACTGAATGTGGATGCTGTGAGAACAGTCTAGAACAGTCCTGAGTGAGTGTGGCTGGTGTGAGCCTAGTCTGGAACAGTCCTGAGTGAGTGTGGCTGCTGTGAGTACAGACTGGAACAGTCCTGAGTGTGGCTGCTGTGAGCCTAGTCTAGAACAGTCCTGAGTGAATGTAGCTGTTGTGAGCCTAGTCTAGAACAGTCCTGAGTGAGTGTGGTTGTTGTGAGCCTAGTCTAGAATAGTCCTGAGTGAATATGGCTGCTGTGAGCACAGTCTGGAACAGTCCTGAGTGAGTGTGGCTGTTGTGAGCCTAGTCTAGAACAGTCCTGAGTGAATGTAGCTGTTGTGAGCCTAGTCTAGAACAGTCCTGAGTGAATGTGGCTGCTGTGAGCCCAGTCTAGAACAGTCCTGAGTGAGTGTGGCTGCTGTGAGCCTAGTCTGGAACAGTCCTGAGTGAGTGTGGCTGCTGTGATCACAGTCCAGAACAGTCCTGAGTGAGTGTGGCTGTTGTGAACCTAGTCTAGAACAGTCCTGAGTGAGTGTGGCTGCTGTGAGCCCAGTCTAGAACAGTCCTGAGTGAGTGTGGCTGTTGTGAGCACAGTCTGGAACAGTCCTGAGTGAGTGTGGTTGTTGTGAGCCTAGTCTAGAACAGTCCTGAGTGAATGTAGCTGTTGTGAGCCTAGTCTAGAACAGTCCTGAGTGAATGAGCCTTTTGTGAGTCCAATCTAGAACAGTCCTGAGTGAATGTGGCTGCTGTGAGCACAGTCTGGAACAGTCCTGAGTGAATGAGCCTATTGTGAGTACAGTCTGGAATAGTTCTGAGTGAATGAGGCTGCTGTGAGCCTAGTCTAGAATAATCCTGAGTGATTGTGGCTGCTGTGAGCCCAGTCTAGAATAATCCTGAGTGAATGAGACTGTTGTGAGCACAGCCTAGAGCAGTCCTGAGTGAGTGTGGCTGCTGTGAGCCCAGTCCAGAACAATCCTGAGTGAATGAGCCTTTTGTGAGTCCAATCTAGAACAGTCATGAGTGAGTGTAGCTGCTGTGAGTACAGTCTGGAACAGTCCTGAGTGAATGAGCCTGTTGTGAGTCCAGTATAGAACAGTCCTGAGTGAATATAGCTGCTGTGAGTGTAGTCTAGAACCAGCGGGCTTGGGCTGATTTCTCCTTATCTGAGCCTGTTATGCCGATGGAGGTATAAACCCAAGCCGGCTGTCATAAGAATGATGAACAGGCATTTGGAGGCCTAGTCTTTGGAACTTAGATATATTTGCTCACACATCCAAATATTTACTAAATACACACTTCATTCTGGTCATAGTTATAAGTGCCAACACACTTTCTCATGGTGTTGGCAAGACTGCCCCCTGAGTGAAGATCTATAACTGATGGAGCTCTTGTGAGCAGCAAGGCTGAGACTGGCACCCTGCTAGAGACAGAGAAGAGACTTGGTGGGAGGGCCTAAAGGAGTCCCCTCGCCCTGCATGAACCAGGCAGAGAAGCCAAGGGACCAGTTTCCAGAAAATGGCTTGTATAAACCACAGGACTCGGCTCCTTTGTCCTTGAGAAGAACGTTTTCTATGCAGTTGTGAGAGCTGTATATATTTTATAATGCAGAAACTGATATGGGCTGGGGTGCCACTCCAAGACATTAAGGAGAAGGCTCTGCTAAGAACAAGCACTGACGATTGCCCAGGAAGGGGAGTTATCTTCTGTTAGCAGGAGTGATTCTTTCTCTTGATGCTCACCTCCATGAGTTCCTGCCTCCTGCACAATTGTGATATTCTCTGTGCCCGTCTTGGAAGGAAGATATTAGAGAGCATCTGTTTGCTCAGCTCAGAGTCTGTTGACTCTAAAACAACTTGCCTGAGAGAAAAATGGCCTAGTGTATATTTACTGTTGAATGTAATTTTCCTTAGAAAGTCTGCAAACCCATTAAAGATTAATAGGGAACCTTATTTTCATGTTGCTGTTTTAGGTTTGTTAGTAGGAGTGTAGGTCATTAGCACTTAGGCATCTGTTTCTCTCCACGTTCTAGAGCTCCTCTGATGTGTCACAGGAAAGTCCACAGCCCATGGAGCAGAGCTGGGGGCCCAGGCTCCACAGAGGTAGTTAGCACTAGCCTTTGAGAGTCTGGGGAAGAGGGAGGGGTTTTGCAAATTATTAAAGTTAAGAGAGTGTGCAGTTTTAATTTTTCATCTTCTGGGAAACCCAAAGAACCAAGGCTTGACTGAAGGAAGCAGCCAGCATCTGGGATAATTTCTAGAATTGACTTGGTGTTCGCAAAGCTAATTAGAGTTCAGACAGACCCTTTGGCTGTAAGCATCAGTTACTGGTCTCTACACACACTTCTGAAATACTTGGCTCCCTCATTAATGAGCACAAGCCTGGGGGTCTGGTCCTCAAATCAGTGCTAAGTGAACAGGAGCTACAGATAGGAATGTACTTCCTGCTCCTGTATCCGAACTGTGATCTCATTGGCCTGAAGGACACACTGATGTCCTACAGTGGAAGACATACTAGAGGACTTGCTAGAGAAAGACCTTAGGGCTCAATGGTAGGAATGACCCTGGCGCCTGTCATGACCTTACTGAGTTTGCAGACTTTGAACACATGGAATTATATACCAAGTATTAGTAGAATTCTAGAAGTATAGGGGTGGCAATCTGTACTCTAGCATTTCACAGAGGTCCAAAGGTCCATGTGGAGTCTCTGGGCTGGCCCAGAGAAGAGACACAGACACTGGTGCTCATGGGTTTTTGCATAGGAAAATAGGAGCTGTTGTGAACAGGTACAAGATGTCAGACATACCTTACCCCTTTGCCCTAGCTGATGGGTTTGCTGTCCTTCAACTGCATGGGAATTAGGGTTCTTGCCCAAAGTGTCACGGTTAGTAAACAGCTAAATTGAAATATACTTTCTAATCTGTCAAACAATTTGATATTCAAAACTTCTGCTGTTTATGTTGCCCAGGGTGTTTGCTTAACATGTTAGCACAAACCTGATGGCTTTAAACAGCATGAACATAACCCTCTCACACGTCTGCAGGCCAACAGCTCACCATGGCTGCACTGGGCTGTCCTTGGGGTACTTGGTGGGCTGAGTTCTTTCTGCATGCTTATGTCTTGCTCTCATGTCTAGATTTCTTGGCTCATAGGACTGCCTGTTGTCTGTCTGTCTGTCTGTCACTCTTGTCCTTGTCGTTGTTGCCATATCCTTTCCCTTCTTTTCCTTTTATCCCTTTTCGTTCAACCGCCCTTCTCAATATCAGATCTTACTGTGTAGCCCAGGCTGGCCTTGAACTTGAAGTCTTCCTGCCTCGGCTTCGGGAATTCTGGAATTGCCAACATCCCACTACACCTGGTTTCTACTGTTTCCAGAGGCAGCAGGAGCCTATGGAATCTCTCTCACAGGGCAGCCCACTTCCACTTTTAAGGATCTTTGTGATTGCCTTGGTCCCATCAGCAAAGACCCCTTCTCTGTCATAAGCAAGGTAGCATTCTCTCAGGCTTACAGAATTAGTGTGTAGACAGCGTTAGGAATCAGAATGGCCCATGGGTCAGTGTGATGGTTTGTATATGCTCAGCCCAGTGAGTGGCACTATTAGAGTATATGGGCCTGTTAAAGTAGGTATGGCCTTGTTGGAGTAGGTGTGTCACTGTGGGTGTGGGCTTTAAGACCCTTGTCTTAGCTGCCTGGAAGTCAGTATTCTGCTAGCAGCCTTCAGATGAAAATGTAGAACTCTCAGCTCCTCCTGCACCATGTCTGCCTGGTTGCTGCCATTTTCCTGCCTTGATGATAATGGACTGGACCTCTGAACCTGTAAGCCAGTCCCAATTAAATGTTGTCCTTTATAAGACTTGCCTTGGTCCTGGTGTCTGTTCACAGCAGTAAAACCCTAACTAAGACAGTCAGCATGAATGCTTTCACATGTGATCTTCTCAGGGGTCTCCATCCAGTTTGGATTCTTTGTGAATTGCGTAAGACTTTTCTTCCTAGGGATGCTTGAAAGCTCAGCTCCGTGTGTGTGTGTGTGTGTGTGTGTGTGTGTGTGTGTGTGTGTGTAGCTCTCACTCGGGCGACAGGGCAAGTGTGCATTCTGTATTCTTATGTCAGCAGCCCTCAGCCCCTCACTATTACTCCCCTTGACTCCACTGTATGGCAGCTACAGCTGAATCTCTCTCAGTCTTGTTTCTGAAGCAAGAGTGAACATAAATAATTAAATGAAGCCACAGTGCTCGACCTTTGCTGTCCAGAGTTCCTGAGCAGTTGATGATGTGAGATTTCAGTTCCAAGATGAATGTGAGGCTGCTCCTGACATTCTCCCCTTGAAGACACCAGGGCCTGCTGAGTTCTCTGTGATGCAAATTCATGCCATGTTGGTCTTGTGCTTTACAGTGTAGCTCTACTGGCGAGAGATTGGCTGAACATCTAGATTCCTCTCTCTCCCTGTAGCCAAATTGTCACAAAACTGATTTATTAATTTTCCCTGCAGAAATATCAAGGGCTTAAGAGCTAAGACTTACTCTAAAGGGTTTTAACATGTTTGTCACCTGCGGTTATCCCGGCAGACAACTGTTGGGTGGCTGAGAGCGTATGATTGTTTCATCAGCCAGAAAGCCTTCAATTTCTCTGCTCCTTCAATTCCTTCCCTTAAAAACAAGCACCGAAAAGCTAGATTTTCTGCACTAATAGACATACTGTGGCAGGGGCAATACAAACAACTCTATTTGACTTGGAGATGCAGTGCAGGGCTGTCTGTGCTCTCTCTGTGCTTCTGCTATTGTCTGCAATTTGTTTATCATTTGTTTATCGTGCAACTATCAGTTTGTGCATTGGGAGGAATCATCTGTGGATAGTAGAGGAGGGAGCCCCTGCCGAAGGGTAAACCTGGGATACCAGATCACAGGCTACTGAAAGCCCCTTCCTGGCTGGGATGGATTAGCTTGCCAACACCCATAACTAACATTGAAAAATCACCATCATGAGGGTAGCTGTCCAGCCATGTCAGCCACCTGGTGGATGTTGACTGATGGCTGTCAGCGTGCATGCAAGGTGGCTTCAGGAGGAATGCCAGAATTGATCGGATGCTGCCCGGACTTCCCTCAGAGGCCACTGCAGTGTGATGTGATCTGAATGGATAAGGATAAGGTTGCATTGCCCTGTAGCCTGGCTTGTCAGCTCCACCTGGACAGTTTCCAACAACAGGAGACATGGGGGGAAACTGCAAGATGCCCCTGTAATGTCTGATCTCCTTCCTCCGACTAGGCTCTGTAGAAAGCCCTGGAGGTTGAGTGTGGAGTGTAGGGAGGGAAACCTGGACTCATATACTCAACCCTTGCCCTTGAGACCTGTCAAGGAAGCTAAGGGGACAGGAAGAACCAGAATAGCCCCATATTTTAACCGATGTATTGAAGCTTCCAAAATACCATGATAAAGGTGATGAAAGATTTGGGGACAGAGATTGAGAACAATTTAACCACAGAGGCCTCCCCGATTCAGGAGCACAGGGATATCTCAGAGATTTTTTTTGGATCTAGTAGTCAACAGGTGGGCACGGTGGGTGACTTACCTCGACTGAATCAGTTCCAGGTCTAACAATCTCACTGTGAATGACGACTCAGGGTAGAGGCTGATGAACTCAAGGTGCACGAAGCTTTAGCCCTTGCAGCAGGGGTGTGTGCATATGCCTTGGGACCTGTGCTGCAGAGAGGCTATGCTATGTGCTTGGCTCTCACGCTCATTCCTAGGCACAGGTGGACTCAGGCTCAGTCCTACAGTAACAGTTCAGTTCCACAGCCTGCCTCCAGCCTTGGCTCCAGGAAGCCTGTGTGGAGGTAGAGAGACAACACCTCCTGCAGAATGTGCTGAATACAGGCTCCGGCTTTCTGAAAGATCCTTCCCAGATGTGCGCTCCAGTAGGCTGCTGGAGCACAATGGCTAAGGTAATTTTCTAAAAACAGAAGGAGGAAAAAAATCTGTTTTGTGTCACTCCGTCAGACAATTACATCGCAGTGCTCCTGCATTGTCCTCCACGGGCTAATATTAGAAGCTTTGTTTTTCAAGATGTTTTCATTCTGCATGAGCTGTTAGGAGCAGTAGCGAACTTACTGATACTTAGCCATTGAAAAATATGCCTTTTCCTCTACCTCTCTTCCATAAAGCAGATTTACTTGAAATATCTTCATCCTTCTGATTGAGAGGTCATAGGGAACTCCATAAGGTTCTTAGATTACGGACTTTTTAGTTTTGTAATGGTCAACATTGATGCCGCTAGGTTTACAGATGTAGGTAGGCTGTTGTGCGTATGTGGCATGAGGCCTGTGGAGGAAAGGTGTGTTTCTGCACTTGGGCTTGCTGTACCTCCTCCTCCTCCTCCCCTTCTTCCTCCTCCCCTCCTTTTTCCCTCCTCCTCCTCCTCCTCTTCTTCTTCTTCTTCCTCCTCTTCTCCTCCTCCTCTTCCTTTTCCTCCTCCTTCTCCTCCTCTTTTCCTCCTCCTCCTTCTTCTTTTTCTTCTTTAAATTTATTTTATTTATTTATTTATTTATTTATTTATTTATTTATTTATTATGTACACTGTCACTATCTTCAGACACACCAGAAGAGGGTGTCAGATCCCATTACAAATGGTTGTGAGCCATCATGTGGTTGCTGGGAACTGAACTCGGGACCTCTGGAAGAGCAGCCAGTGCTCTTAACCACTGGGCCATCTCTCCAGCCCTTATTGTATGTTCTTATGGCAAACATTTTACACTGAGGTTGTTTGGAATTCAGAGAAGAATGAGGTAATGAGAACAGACTGTATTGAGCAGCCAGTGTCAGGAGGAACTCAGGATAACTGCCATTAACCCTCTTAGGAGCCACAGTAAGATGGCTCCATGGCATTAGCCCTGCCTTCCATGTGAAGAAAAAATCCTGAGATTGGGAGAAGTCCAGCCACAGGCTAAGGGATCAGAGAGGGGCCGTGGAGCAGAGAGTCATCACTGCGCTTCTTCGAAAGCTTCCATAGGCCAAGCGATCTGAACCAAGTCCCAGACTTGGAAGGCCTAATGTTGAAAGCTTTCCAGAAAACCTCCAGTCTTCCCCTGCCCACTCTCCTTAGGTTCTTGGGTAGCCCAGGTTGGCTTCAAACTCAGTATGAAGCTGAAGATGATCTTGAACTCCTAATCCTCCTGCCTCCATGTCTCATGTGCTGGGATTATAGGCATTTACTACTACAACCGATTTTACACTGGGAGGTCAAGGCTAGGGCTCCAAGTGTGCCAGACAAGCACTTTACCAGATGTACTGGCTGTTTTTGTATATTAGCTTGACACAAGCTGGAGTTATCACAGAGAATGGATCCTCCCTTGAGGAAATGCCTCCATGAGATCCAGCTGTAATTAGTGATCAATGGTGGGAGGGCCCATTGTGGGTGGTGCCATCCCTGGGCTGGTAGCCCTGGGTTCAATAAGAAAGCAAGCTGAGCAAGCCAGGGGAAGCAAACCAGTAAGTAACACCCCTCCATGGCCTCTGCATCAGCTCCTGCTTCCTGACCTGCTTGAGTTCCAGTCCTGACTTTTTTTGGTGATGAACAGCAGTATGGAAGTGTAAGCTGAATAAACCCTTTTCTCCCCAACTTGCTTCTTGATCGTGATGTTTGTACCAAAAGAGGGCCTGATTCATAGATAGGGCCACTTTCTTTTATGGGCATGCCCTGCCCCCCACATGTTCCTTCGCAAAAATCTCACTGCCACCTATAAGGCAGGGGAACATAAAGACCAAGCATGAAGAACAAGTTTATGCTAGATGACTTCAAGACCCCAGGGGAAAGAAATGTGTATTTCCTCCCTGCAAGGCTTCTACAAACACATGACAATGCCGTCTCCAAAGGATGCCACCTGTGGCCACCACTCTGGGACTCTAAGCAGGTGCTCCAGCCTCTCTTGCCTTGTGAGCTGGATGAGGGACCCTGTGTATGGAGAACTCTTCTTCCATACCCTCAAAGGAAATCAGGTGTTGCGACACTAAAATCATGGTTAATGGCAGAATGGGACTCAGATAACAAGAACAGTTACACTTGAAGAACAAAACGTAGTTCTTGCTGTTGGTTGTAGGCAGCCTTGTGTCCCACACGCTGCATTTCTTAGGTTTGTAGAAGGAAACCCCTAGGCTAAGATGTTAAACATCGTACTTAGCCGCTCGGGTTAGTAAGGGATCCTGTACAGGACCAGAGTTCTTCACCTAGGCTCAACACTGCCAGCCACATGGCTCTCATCCAAGGGTCTCTCCCAGAAAATCAGTTAGAGGTTACAGTAATCCAGGAGTTACACCAGTCTTGCCGACACATGTTTGCTTTATATAACATGATATTTCCTAAAAGTTACAGGAAGTGTAGTTAAATGATCTTCCCGCCCACTGTCCAGAGACCATCTGCTGTTCAAGGGGATACTTCAAGACTGTCATTATGATTATATTTCTATTTACAGCTAGCAGTGTGTTCCCTTTAATATGCTTTTCTCTGCATCAACCTCCGTTGCTTAGGCTTCCTGATGGGCTCATGGCATTTGCCAGCCCTTTCTTCTTCTTTGAGGGTGGGTTTTTTTCTGTGACAGAGGGTGATACGTTTCTACATTAGCGTCTATTCATTTCCTTTTCATTTTCTCAGAGAAAAACAATCAGCGCTCATCACTGCTGTAGTCATGGAGATGTCCTGTCTCCAGAAGAAATCCAAACGTGGAGTTTCTTTGTTCGTCCTATGCTGGACATTTGCAGGTCCTTGTTTAGATCACAGCACTCCGGGCAGGGAGGGAAGCCACCGAAACCGATTACAGCATGACTCATAACCCAGTGTCAGCGGGGGAGGTGTGTGCATGAGTGGTATCCAAGGGCTGCTGGAGCTGTTGCATACAGTAGGCACTCAGGTGGATGGTTGCTGGGCTGAGAGCCAGTGCTCCAGCCATCTATCAAAACTTGTCTTCTCAAGACGCATGTACTTGGGAGAGCCACAGCTGCAAACCCACCCTGTCTTTCCCACCACAACAGTATTTTTTTTTGATGAGTTAGCCACACTCTGAGCCTCTCTGTAGCCTACCAGCTCTTTCCTGCTTGTTGACTTGCCACCATTTTGGCACATTCTCTCCTTTTATATTTCTCCCTGCCCCTCAGTGCTTTGCTGTGATTCTTCTGGGAACATGCCACACACACACACACACACACACACACACACTGTCCTCAGCTACATGCTGTGTGCCCCATTACTACCCAAGCAGTGTCCTAAGCAAATCTTTGCTGAACATCTGAGCGAGCTGAGCAAGAGTCTTTCTAACACACATCTCATTGGGTAGATGTGTCAGTTTAAAGTCCTTCCGCGGCTCCCAGGCCTTTAGGACAAAATCTAAAACTCAGTTCATTGAATATTTTCACTTCCAGGCTCACCTGCATCCCATCTTAGCTGAAATGCTTAGCAGAGCTCTTCGTGAGGTGTGTGCTTAGTGTAATGGTTGCGGGTCCTCTCTGGGGCTGGGCCTGGATGGATTGTGGCCATCCCCCAACCCCAGCCATGGAGTTTTATAACTTGGACGGGTCCACACTGACCTTCTCCCAGCCTCAGGCTCCTCTTCTAGATAGCGGGGTCCATGCTACCGGTCAGTAAGGTTCTTATGAGAATTGAGAGCATGATGAACACAGAAACAAGCACCCAGCACATGCAAACCCTTCATTACGGTTACCCTGGAATTACAGTAAACACAATAAGATGGAGGTGGCCTCTGTGGGCCACACCCTCATTTGCCTTTCCCTGACAAGTGTGCCCCTCCTTCTGTCTCACTCCTGGCAACATGACTTCTCTTAAGCTATTGTAGCCATGGGTTGAAGCATTTGTAGAAGAGTGTGTAGTTTTAAAATCCAGGTTCTGTTGTTCCCTGTTTTCCTCTAGAATGAAGACTTATTTTTCTTAAGTATAAAATTAGGATTAGGGTATGAGGTGGGAGACCGGGCAGGGGGATGGTAGAAAGGAAGAGTCTGTGAGGGAAATGAGCCCAAACTAAGTGTTATGAAATACCACAGGGAAACCTGTTACTTTGCATGCTAATTAAAACATAATAAATAAATAAGATCAAAACTTAAAACAACAAAATATCTACCTCCTTAGAGTTGCCAGGGAAAAAAACTAGGTCATTTGTAAAGCTGTTTATTAAATTCTTCATTTGTCTTTGGTTTTACTTTTTTTTTTAGCAGGCTTTCTGAACAGCTTTCAAGGACTTTCTGTCCTCCCGGCAATTAGGAAGTAGAGGCAGGGGGATTGAACTTTAAGAAGTGGAGGCAGGGGGGCTCAAGAGTTCAAGGTCATTCTTAGCTACAAATCCAGTTGAGGCCTGCCTGAGCTACTACGTAAGACCCTGTCTCAAATCAACAAAACAAACAAGAACTAGCCAAGGTATTTTCATAATCCTTTACCTGTTTCTTACGGCTTCTGGACAGATTAAGCTAAAGACAAGGTCTTTCTCATTATTATATCAGAAGTACCAAGACCTCAGCATTAGTCTCTTGAACTGGGCCTGGTACCACAGCATTAGTCTCTGAGCTGGAACTGGCTAGCGGCTTGACCCATGCACCTGACCACTGGCACTCAACACCTGAGGTCTTAGAAGAGTGTGATGGGGAGAGATGTTACAGAGGAATAATTCCTCTATCTTTGGAAAATACTGAAGATTGGGCTGTAGCTGATGCCACAGTGCTTTAGTTGGCAAGTAGAAGCCTGGCTCAGAGTACCAAGATTGGACATCCAAGATACAACTCAGGCTTTATCCATAGGACCAACCACATCATCATGTTTCTTCAACATGGTGTTCATTTATCACCCAAGAGCAACCTGCTTTATAGCATTTGTTGATTAGCACAGTTTACTCTTATTGTGGTGTTTTCAAACTGGTGCTCTAATGTCAAACAAGCAGTTCCCACAATTCCTCAGAATGGCTCCCCCATCCATAATGAGCTGCCTCCAGCACACTACTATATGGAACTGTTACTTCATTTTCCGTTCTGTATCATGGCAGTCTCATCATATGACCACCTTGTCTCCAAGTGTGGCTGCGAAGAATAGGTGTGGAGCAGATCTGATAGAACCAGAAATGTGGATGCTGTAACAGCGACCTTGAACTCTTCCCCCATGATGCATTGGTCTTGTTACTAGGGACCCAGAGTTTCCCTTTGGGGATTATTGGTCTCATTAACAAAAGAATTAAAAGCAGATTCTGACGGAAGCTTGAGGACATCATTATTCGAGTTTTAAGAGGAAACAGAACAACACAAATTAGGTGAAAATCCTGGCCACTGCCTGAAGGAAAGGTGCAGGAAATCATACCATTTAAGTTAGACAAGGAATACATTTAAAGTTAAAAGGACTCCCAGGAATGGGAGGGAAATTGAGCTGAGAAAAAGATCTCTCAAACCACCCTCCCGTGCACTGACTGTGTGGTCTTCCATTGCTCCCCACTCCGTATTCCATAGCTGCTCTTGGGGCACATGTTCCGCTTGTTGGATAATCCTGTGTAAAGCGGGGGGTCGGGGGGCTTCTTGTTTCTCGGAACACTAGCTTCTTCTATGCTTATCTTCCTGCTGCTCTCTTCCCTTCCCAAGTTATGTTCCACAGCCTTACTGGTCTTAGAGCTGTCTTCATTCACAGTCTCCTCTCAATAAGCACTCATCGGGGGTTCTGATGTGTATTTTGTTTGGTTCTCCCAATCAGGTGTATACTTTGTGCAACATTCTGACTCAATTAGCCTTTTATTCCAGAGTCTAGTTGTGAAGTCAGTTCTGGGCTAATTAAGCAAAATGAGTCTGGTAGTGTTTGCCTGGACGGCAGGGGTAGAGGAGTAGGGGTGAGGGGGGACTGTCATTGGCACCACAGCAGCATCAGTTAACGTTATTCTCTAGAGACTCAGACACATCCAAGGGCAGAAGGGGCTACCAGGTCAGGGCATTGTTCAACCTGCCAACACTACCAGCCAGGTCTGTGTAGAGCTGTCTGAGGTAGAGGTGGGTTTTGTAGAGTTAGAAACCATTAGATCATTAACTTTCATGACCAGAAACTTTTTTTTTTTAATTTTTCTGAAATTAACACTCCATTCAAGCTGAATGCCATTGGATCCAGTTGAGTAAGCCCGAGGTATCTTTAGGGATTTCCTACAGAAAAGAAATTCTTTGGCCAGGCTGTAGAAATGCCAAAGTCTTATGCCATTCTGTGTGTTTAGTACAAGGACGGGATGCGGCCAAGCCTTGGCTGTGTTTGTGTTTCCCGGTATTCACACATGTTCAGTCTCGCCGAATGGGGGAGGGCTGGTTTGCAGAGCCTCTGAGCTTAGCCAGTGGCCCTGGTCCAGAAGTGGCTGAGAGGCTTTCCAAGACGTTTTGGTGTTGTGTAGAGAAAACGAAGCAGATCCCAGCACCTGTGCCCAGACCCCTGTGATGCGCCTGCCTCCTAGAACACAGAGCCCTTGCAGTATACTGTGAACTTTGACCACTGGCCAGGCCTTCCTGGGCTCTTTCAGGTTAAAATGGTAGAAAGGGTTCTAGGCATAGTACCTCACACACCTATAATTCTAGAATTGGGAGGCTGAGGCAGGAGGATTGCAAGTTTGAGGACAGCCTGTTCTACACAGCAAGACTTTATCTCAGAAACAAAGCAAACACCACGAACCTCAAAACCTAGAAGAAATTGAGCCTTTACAAACCTTTAACTCCATACAGCCCCGCCCACCTCAGCGTAGCACACTCAGGCCTGCTCATAGATGAAGCAAATCACAGCTTCTCTTGTGGAAAGAGGTAGGATGAGCCCTGAGCATGTCAGCAGCCAACCAGAGTGAGTGGGGGCGACGGAGACAAGTGCCTGTGATCTACCGAGTTGCTAGCTGCTGACTGCCAAGATGATCTTAGCAGAGGCCATTTCTTATTCAGGATTTCCCCACAATATCCCCTGATGATCTTAAAACAGCCTGATGGGCAAAACCAGCCCTCTCCCTCCTCAGACCGGTGAGTTGATGGCCTCCCTTCATTTGCTTCTGTCTCCTCTTTCACCGCCACTCGGGGCTTCCCAATGAATCCCACTCTTCCTCTGCAGAGTTCTCGGAGTTCCAATAGCCACATCTTGGCCAAAGGGCCCCAAGGACAAGACACCACTGAGGCACAGGCCTCTTTGCTCATAGAGAGCCTCTCCCACCTCTCTTGGATTTCCCTTTGCTCCCAGAAAACCCAGCTCTTTAGTGTGTGGGGCGAGGGGATGAGAAAAGACTCAGGAGACAGAAGCATGCATATTGCAAGGCTCTAGGAATTATGGGAGCAGATGGGCTGTAGGATCCAATTTTGATGCCAGGAACATGTTTCTGTATAAAGTAAATATTTTCCCAGTGTGGATCTCCGGTGAGAGTGTAGAGAAGCATATTTCCTAAAGATGCAAATAAGTCTAGTCAGAAATAAATATTGAATGGAAACTTCAAAGCCTCTAGATTTCTCCAGTTATAGACCCTGAAGATTTCTGTCCAAACAAGCAGGCACACACAGGTAGATGAGGGATGGGGGAGGGGTGGGTGGGGTGGGTGGGGTGGGGGTTGAATAAAGGAAATATACACCTATATTTTAGTATGTGTGTGTGTGTGTGTGTGTGTGTGTTTGCACACAAGCATGTGTGTGCATGCGTGGGCATGTAGCGGGTGGTGAGGGAGAGAGAGAAATAAGTGTAAAGAAACTTCTCGCCAAAGGAATTATTGTTATGTCTGTCCGAAGGCTCGGTGTTTTTTCCACTGTTCATGTATACTTCCCATTTGTTATAGACACAGAATATATCATGCATATTTATGGACTGTGAGGTTTTGTTTTACTACATGTACATATGCAGCGTGTAATGATTTGAACTAATTGGTGTGTTCATTGCCCCAGAAATGTATCATGTCTTTGTATTGTGAACATCCAAAATCCTCTCTACTTGACTGTTTTGAAATTCACAATTATGTGTCAGCAACCACAGTTGCCTCCTGTGCTATGAACCATGGGAAGTTGCTCCTCCCACCAGCCACACCCCTGGGGCTGTTACCAGCTTCTCTCCTCATCCCTCCTCTCAGTTCAGAGGCCTGGGGTGTTTTCAGTATCTCTTCCCCCCTCAACCCCTTTTCTGTTGCAGATCTCGCCTTGCAGATTTTTTTACCAACTGCCAGCCAGAGTCAAGGTCTGTCAGCAACTGTCTTAAGGAGAACTACGCAGACTGTCTCCTGGCCTACTCGGGACTGATTGGTAAGACCAGGGGAGGGAGGGAATGGCAAAAAAAATCTGGATTACAGATCTGCTTACGGCAGCATGCAATGTCTGCACAAGAGAAAATTTCCCAGTAGACTTCATTCCTGCGGTTTGAAGAAAGCCTAAAGAGGGAAAGAAAGGAAGGAAGGAAAGAAGGAAAGAAGGAAGGAAAATGCCAGAGAAGGAAGAAGCTGGGCTAATTATGAAGCCAGGAAAGCTATAGATTTTAAAGAAAGATGAGCATCTCCATTGGGGAACTGGCCACACACAACAAAAGCAGGGGGTTGCATGTGTATTAGAAGAAGAGAACAAGTCAAAGTTAATTGAATTAAGAAAGAAGGAACCTGGAAATCCAAGAATCTGTCTCCATTAAGGAACTCTGGGAAGAAGGAACTTGGAAATCCAAGAAAAAGTTTCCAAGAAATGACCCCCTGGAAATGACCCCCACTCCCCAATACTGAGGGGGTCAATACCCTCCTTGCCAACGTTATTCTTGTCCGTTGGACTCCTGATGTGCAATCCTTCTGTGTGGGATTGTTTAGAATTATTTTCCTTGTAAATAACGGAAAGCAGAAACTGTATTTTCTAGCTTGAGAGGCTTGTGTGGCACTAGGCTAGCCATATGCTCAGTGTCCAGGAGAACAGTAAAGTTAAATAACCCTCCTTGGGGAAACATCCAGAAAGAGGCAAACTTACATCTGGGACAAACAGGGCTGGCAGGAAGAAAGGTGGCTGTCCTTATGTGCCAGGGGTAGCTGGAGCTTCTCTCTCAGAGCTCCATCACAGTTGGCATTTGAGAAGGAACTTACAGTGAAGGCTGTGGAAGGTAAGAGAAATCACAGCTGTCACACAGCCCTGGCTTGGCGGCATCTCCATCCAAGCGTCTGTGACAGGGCCATACACATCACCAGCAGGAAGACCCTCCCACCTAGAATGACAACACAAGGTAACAACCTCATCACCGGAATGTTTCCAGTGAGTCTTTGGTTCCAGCGATCAAGAGTGTAATGCAAAAGGCCCCAGCTAGTCTTGACTTTTAGAAAGGATACCTGTGCGCCCACGTGTAACACCTTTAAGAATCCTGCCCCAGTTCCTCCAGTTATGCACCATTTCTGTGGTTCTGGCCAACAAGTGTACACGCCCTCCTTAAGTTAGAACGGCAGAAATGTAGGCATGGTCTCCTTAACAAAGGTCTTAGTCTCCACCTAGAAATTATGGAGTTGCAGAAATAACAAGAGCAATTAAGACATATGCACTGTTTAAAAAGAATAAAACATAAAAAAATAGGTAAACTAAAACCAGGGCTGCTCCCGGGAGACAGTGTTAAGTCTCTGCAGATGGAGTCATTGTTACTACTTCAGTGTTAAGTCTCTACAGATGGAGTCATTGTTACTACTTCAGTCTGCGTCCTTCCAGGAGTTCATGCTCATTAACTCCCCGGTGAGCCTCCAAGGCGAGGTACTGCCAGCATTTCTGTGAGATCATTCCTAGTCTTGGCAAATCTTATGTGCCTGAGGATGAAGAAGTGGAGGGAATGGATGGATGGTAGATGGAGTGTGTTGTGCTGGCCAAAGAGTGTTTCTCTCCTGGGTCTTTATCTCTTCTTCAGCATGGCTTTCTGAGCCAGCGGCTCCTAACCGCTGTACAAAGCTTGCCCCTGCCTTTCTACATGCCAGGGATCTACTGTGCCATCAGAAGTGCAATAGCTTTGACCTCTCCACTCTGTTCCCAGTGTCTGGTGAATTAGACCTCCTGTAAGGTGCAGATGAAAATTCTCATGCTAATAATGAGATTTGAGTTAAAAAGAATAGTGGTAAACCAGTAGGGTCATGACAGTATGCCCTTGACCCCAGAAGAGTTTCCAAAACTATTGTTTTATTTGTAGCTGAACTCATCCTCTGGATTTTTGACCACCTACTTTTTCCACAAAAGCAACCAGAAACAGAAAGTTCTTGGCATCTGTGGGCATTGCCTGGTATGAACCACCCAGGAGAAGACATTTGGATTGTATTAAATATAAATGCATCGTATATGTCTCCCAGTGGAGAACTCAACAGAAAAACCACAAGTCATAAGCCGGAAGGCCCACACATCATCTCTGTGGGAACCGTTGTAGATCCATAGACAGTACTTGATGAAGGAGTTCCACTATGTTTGTTTGGCTTGGTTTTGGTTTCTTTCTTTTTTTTTTTCCTCCTTTTCTGTAGTCTTTCTTCTTCTTTTGATAAGGTCTCATGGAGTCCACTGGCCTCAAATTCCCTTTGTAGCTAAGGATGACTGTGAACTCATCTGCCTCCACCTGCCAAGTGCTGGATTACAGATGTGCACCACCACACCTGGCTTATGTGGTGCTATAGATTGGACAAGTACCTACCAACTGAGCTATACCCACACTTTATCTCCATCTCTTTCTACTGTGGACAACTTTATTTTGATCAGTTTAGAATCTAGGGGATGGCAGCCTCTTTTGACACATTTGTAGACATTCAGGATGTGGCGACCTCATTGGAGA
The DNA here is from genome assembly GCF_978045245.1 of Mus caroli. Taxonomy (NCBI): domain Eukaryota; kingdom Metazoa; phylum Chordata; class Mammalia; order Rodentia; family Muridae; genus Mus; species Mus caroli. The sequence goes on from NW_028227275.1 coordinate 3,000,208, forward strand.
CATCTACAGTCGCCTATGTGACTCCAAAGAAGCCATTTGCCTCCAAGGAAACTGCATTAAAAGCATAAAAGAATTCTTAAGATAATGTGTACCGAGTATGCTCTATTTATGAAGATTAATGACATTTTCATGAAAATGCAAGGGATTTGGCATCTCATAGATTCTAAGTTAATTCTCACCTTCTCCACAACATCCATACCATTTGTGCAGGAAAAGAAATACCCTAAATACAGCCCAAGGAGTTTGCTTATAATTTTTTTAAGTAAATGTATAAATTATTTTATGTACTCAAGATAAATTGCCAAGAAATGTACCGCTTAACATAATTCCCTGCCCAGCAACCATGGCGTTTGTGACTAGCTGTGACATTTCTACTCTCAGAGCAACGTTTGTTTCCTTTTTTAGGCCACATAAGTGTCCATGTCAACATAGGAGAGCAACATGCCTTGTCGTTTTCTCTTTCAGGCACAGTCATGACTCCTAACTACATAGACTCCAGCAGCCTCAGTGTGGCGCCGTGGTGCGATTGCAGCAACAGCGGCAATGACCTGGAAGATTGCCTGAAGTTTCTGAATTTTTTTAAGGACAATACGTGTCTCAGTGAGTTTTTTTGTTTGCATGTTTGTTTGTTTCTTTTTTAAATAAGACAAATGCCAGTGCATCTGTGTTTTCCTCTTTAAGCGGAAGCTCTGTCTGCTATGTTCTCCCTTCCCTTCCCTTTCTCCCTCCCTTTCCTGGTGGCTGGTGGATGCTTGCTTGTTTTGGTACACTCAGTGACACAGCAGGGAGCCACACACACGTGATGAAATTGCCTGCTGGCAGGACTGTGATCCCAAAGACCGATGAGGACAAGAGAGTCAAATAACCGAGGGTGTATCATGTGGGAAAGAACGCCTCTACCCACAGATCAAATTCTGATCTTGGCAGCCAGTGGAGAGTCCATTCCCAGGTTCTGAAAACCTAGTAGGGATTTACAATGTGAAAAGCTTAACAGAGTGCACAGGACAGGCCTCTGAGGACTCCTCAGGAGGAATGAGAATGTTAAAGTCCACACCTCCTTACATTGACAGGAAGCAGTAGGTCTGAAAAGTAAAACTCAACTTGCTCGATCTGTGCTTCAAACAGTTCAGCTCCAAAGCATCTCCTTGGTTTTCCTAAAAAAACCCAAATGGACTTTTGATTTCTTAGGTAGTGTTGAACCTACACAATGAGCCGTAAATATGGAGGCATTTGCAGAAACATTGGGTATACCAGTGTGTTATGCTTGGACCTTTTGTTTGGGCTCTGTTTTATGCATTTTTTTCCCATCACATCTTGTAATCTTCTGGTTGAATACAAATTTTAGCAAAAAAATATAAAGCCATGAAAACTTTGTTCCTCAGGGAGACATTAAAGTTGTCCCTCTTTGGCAGCATTTTGGTAAAGGGGAGAATGGTCATCTTCATGACTTTTAAATAAAAACAAATGCCAAAGCCATCCAAATTTTTCATAATCGTTCCGTTTATCCTAGTTTGGATGGGGCACAGGGCTGCAAATACAGTGTCTTACAAAGGGGCCTGGAGTAGAAACTGTTACAGTTCCTTGAACATGACTTGTGCTTAGAAACTTCAGTCCACTTTCTTCCAGTTAGCCAGGCTTCTCTCAGATTCCCCTACCATGAGCACAGCTACAGTTGGTTGTTTCATTAGAGTTTGGGAAGGGGAAATGGTCATTTTAAAGCCCAGTGCATGGCTGAGGTGTGGGGAAGAGAGAAGATTAAGGGGAACAGGGAGGAGAGGAAGATTTTTATCCTCCCCGGCATCTCTAGACCACTTTATCTCCATCCCAGCCTCCTTTCTCCTGGCATTTACCCCTGCCCATGTGTGGTAGGTTTTGCATTTTTTACTTTCTGGTCAGAGTTCTGCTCGGGGATGTGGCTTTGGTCTTATGTAGCTGTCACTGCTGGTCGAGATCTTACGTTTAGTACACAGAGCCATAGCTGGAACTTAGTTACAGTGGGAACATTCCAGTGGATGAACAAGAGAACAACTAAACTCAAAAGGACTATGTCAACAGCACTGTGAAAGCAAGGGTCGTCTTTACATCAACACCCTTAGGAAAGCAGGGGTAGCTTCACGTCGACACCCCTGGGAAAGCAAGGGTAGACTTCACAAATGACAGCTGTCTCTCGAGTCTCTCCCTCCCATCTAACAAGGAGAAGCAGAGCCCTGCATTCTTGTCCTGAGATTACTTAGGGAACCTGGTCTACAGGTTTGCCTTTCTCAAGGGTCTGTAAAGCACTTAAGCCACAGTGCCTAGCAAGAAGCACAAAGCTGCATTTGTATTATTTGGAAGCTGCCACTTACAGAGCGCCCAACCCCTCCCAGTGCACAGTCATGGAAAACAAGCTTCCAATTTTGCTAAACTCGAAGGATGACAATTTTGAAACAAAGTGTCACTTCTGAGAGGAAGATTAGGATTCACTTACTCTGTCTTACAAATCAAAAGTGCCAAGTAAGCGTCATGTATTAGCAATTTGCACTTTTGGGTCCCAAATGAAGGAGTCTGATTTCTTATACAATGAATATGAAATAAAAAAAAAATCCTAAATCCAGGGCAAATCCCCGAAGACCTGATTAAAAAGTGTTTTTTTATTCATTTTGGGAAGGGAACAACAGACAACCAATTTACTCTTGCCATAAAAACAATCTAATCCCATGAAATTATAATAAGCTTTGAAAGTTTCACGTTTCAAACTTTTCATTTAGACAGGGCTATGCCTATCTAATTATGCAGATTTTGTTTGGAAGACTGGAAGCAGAAAGGAGAAAAATAATCATACTTAAATTTTCATAGATATTGATGAGGTCTGGGGTAGATTTTTCTTCTTATGAAAGTGGCTGCATTCTCCTGCCAAGTGAGGGCGAGTGTTAGCACTGCCCAGCTTCAGGGTAAAGAAAACCCCACTGGTTAATTTCCATTTGGTATAGAGTTCTTACACAGTGTAAGGATGTTTTTTTCTTGGAAAGTGATATAGCTGTGGTGCTACTTCTGAGTCTGAGGGTGACTTTCAGAGGGCTGACAATAAGTTCTTGCTATGTTCATGGTAGAGCAAGTGTCTTGCTCAGTGTTTCATGAGTGGATTGATTTCTGAGCACCTGATCCAAGAGATTGGTTCTCAGTACCATCAGGTAGATGTATAGAGAGGTGGCTGGGTGAGTAGGTAGATGGGTGGGATATGGGGCATAAGTGGGATTGGGAGAATGGGATGGGTGGGATGGGGGTGGAGAATAGGTAGGATGGGGTAGAGTTGGGGGGGAGGGGGATGGGTTGGGTGGGATGTAGGCAGATGGGCCAGTGAGAAGCTGGTGACTGGGGTTGTTCTGACACATCCAGTGTTACAACCAAAATTACTCCTCCCGTGCATCTTGGGCTGTGTGCATCCTGCCTGTTATGTTTTGCTTGCCTCTGAAATGGGATTTCCTTTTGTTCCACCACAGAAAATGCAATTCAAGCCTTTGGCAATGGCTCGGATGTGACCATGTGGCAGCCAGCCCCCCCAGTCCAGACCACCACTGCCATGACTACCACTGCCTTCCGGATCAAGAACAAGCCTCTAGGGCCAGCAGGCTCTGAGAATGAGATTCCCACACATGTTTTACCACCATGTGCTAATTTGCAGGTGAGTAGTGGGTCTCGGTTTCCTTCCAGAGATGACTTCTGGGGGGACTGTGATCATTGTTCAAAAGGTGCCACTAAGATTTGAAATCCCCACCCCCAAAAGTCTCTCTGTGCATACCTGTTCATATGTATGACGCAGGAGCCCATGGGCTGCAGCATGTGTATGGTGTGGAAGTCAGAGCACAACCTCAGTGTCAACTTTCTTCCCTGAGTTTTGGAGAGAGGCTCTGGTTGACTCTGTTTAGCCGGCCTAGTTGTGAGCTTTGGGATTGACTTGTCACATCTAAGGTTGACCCATCCACATCTCTGCCTCCTACCTCATAAGGGTGCAGGAATTGCCAGTGCATGCTAGCTGTGTCTAGCTTTACATGGGTTTTGGGAATATGCATTCAGGTCTTCATGTGTGTGGTGAGCACATTAGTGCTTTGCCCACTTTGCACTGGGAAGATGTGATGTCTTCACGTGAAGACAGTCATGGGACTGACTGCCACTTTCTGAGGACTTTGGTCAAGTGTCTGTGAAATGAGAGGTCTGGGCAGATGAACTGCTAAGGGTTTTGGTCTTTGTTTGTTTGTGGCGGGGGGAGGAGGTAGGGTTGTTTTTTCTTGCAGGGCAAGGTAGAGCTGAGTTGGCTATCTGTATTTGTAGCCAATTCTGTGTTCTCGACAAAGCAACAACATATCAAGTAGAGGGAGTTCTTGGCTTGTTGCCATTACAGCCATTCAAACCTCCATGGACTGTTTCGCTGCCTCTGAAGGTAAATCAGTGGCAGAAGCGTTGTTGTGTAGAGTCTCAGAAAGACTAATTATTTGCAAGGCAAAAAGAGGAGGAGGAAGAAGAAGAGGAGCAGCAGCAGCAGCTTTTTCAGTGTAAGAGTGCCATGGAAAACCTTGTGTGTGCACAAGTCCAGTGACAGTGATCAAGAGATTTCTGGCAGACCAACCCAGATATGCCTGAGTAAAAGCAAAGTATAAACGTGAAAGTTTCTGTCTCCAGTCACAGAGAGTTCTCCAGGCCCAGGAGTGCTCCAGTCACAGGGAGTGCTCCAGGCCCAGGAGTGCTCCAGTCACAGGGAGTGCTCCAGGCCCAGGGGTGCTCCAGTTTCTGTTGTTTTATTGAGTTCTCATTGTACTAAGTATTCAACGGTCAACAAGACATTAGTTCTTTGAGTGTTTGCAGGTATTCCTGTGTTCTTTGACTCTTTGGGTGCTCCTCCTGATAGCACACAGAGAAGGTTAGATACTGTAACATAGTGGTCTGGCTCTTGCCTGATAGCTCACAGAGAAGGTTAGATACTGTAACATAGTGGTCTGGCTCTTGCCTGATAGCTCACAGAGAAGGTTAGATAGTGTAACATAGCTCTTGCATCTGAGGACATAGGCTTCAGGAAAATGATGTTTCCATTCAAGTCTGCAGAGCTGGTAGATCACAGAAGCAGTGCTGGGGAATCCCAGAAGGTCACCTGTCCATGTTTGTTCCTGTATGTTGAGGGAGAAGGTGACCCCAAGGCAGCTTCTGCCTCCTGCCACACGGGGAAAGGAAGGTTTAGGTTATTTGCTGTTGTTCTGATTGTTTCAGGGTCTTGAGTATCCTGATTGATCTTGAACTTGTTGTGTAGCTAAGGTTGACCTTGAACTTCTTGTCCTTATTCATCTGTTTCTGGAGTGTTGGGTTGAAGACATGTGCCAGTGTGCCTAGTTTATGCAGAGCTCATGGTAGCACCCAGTGTGTTACTATCAAGCATTGTAACAGAACCTCAGTCTTACCACAAGAGCACCTCTCATTTTCCATGTCCCTGGCAAGGGTCAGCTGCTGAGAGCTCTTAGAAGGAGCTTTTGTATGTATACTTTCTTCATTTTTAAGTGCTGTTCTCCCTAGAAAATGTCGAGCAGTTTTCCCATATAATTTGTATGGCACCGCCTTATACCCCGTGCCCTTTATCTGGGCTTCTGTCTCTGTCTTCTAGTCTGACTGGGTCCCCACTCCAGCACTCAGTTTCAAGACATACACCAGACACTGGGAGAAAATCAGATCATATAGCTTGATGTCAAGCCTGGTGTCCCTTGGACATCTGAACCACTTTTGAGACCTAACCCTCTCCAGATCCCCATCTGCAGAGAGTGTCAAAGCTGGGAGGTCACATGGGGAGTGGGCATGGGCAGTGTCATCTACTGTCCCCTTTTGTAGCAGGGCCCTGAGTCTGAAGGGAGAGAAGCTACTTGTTGAGTCTCCCAGCCTGGTAGTGGTCAGTCTCTTTCCTGTCATGGGTTCTATTGCTTCTCCTTCCTGGTGCAACCACACACAGTCAACATGCTACTGACACACACAGTCAGCCTTTGCTCTCTGTGTCTCCTACCCTCAGACGCCAGTGTCAGTAAACACAACAGCCCGAGGAGGGGTAAGACCTTGCCGTCCATCACAACAAGCTAAAGAAGATGATGAAACCCGAGGTGCTTTCTGATCAGGAAAAAGGAGGGGGGGGGAGCTTGTTCTTCAGCAAAACCCACATCTGTACATCCTGGACACATTTAGATTCACCAAGGGTGACTCACATGCCACCTAAGGCCGTTATTAAGTTCCCTCTGACTTAAAAACTGCACAGGCATAAGCATTCAAAAACTAAAACAAAAATTTCACTTCTCAATGAAGGAAGGCTAATGGGCCGGATGCTGCTTGCCCACAGTTTGTAAGGTCAAGGTGAGGTAACCAGGTGACATCTCAGATGAACACTGGAAACCATGGCATTCTGGTATCCTCCTCTGTTAGCCATGAAATGTGTCCTCCACTTCCCACAACCTTTCCACGCCCCATCCTGGCTCCTGGCTTAGGTTCTTGTGATATACATCTCACCTCCAACACAGATAACGCCCAGCCAACCCTCCCTGCCAGGAGGACTCTGTGTACCGCCGCACAGTTGCCCTGGCAACGCTGAGACACACATGAGCCCCATTCCCCAGAAGCATTGCCTTTCTGCTTCCTGTGTTAGCATAGGAGCCCTGCTGTGTAAATAGAGGGACAAGGCTAAAATTATAGCATGATGTTTATCCCAGGGCTACCTCTGTTGACTCCTTCGCTGAAAGGGCTGAGGAGATTGGATTGATTGAGACCGAGGGTTGTCACATCTCTTCCTTGTGATATGCAGTGGAGTTTGGAAGCATCTGGCATCTGAGAGAGGATGAACTGAACCAGTCATTACACCTGAGACTCAGATGAGAGTATTAGCACTGTGGTCTTTGCAGATGTGATAGTTCTTGTCCCGTGAGCCTGTCCTAGCTGCTAGAGCTCAGAGAGGCCAAAGGGATACTCCAGAACTACATGCAGAAATGGCTCTCTCCATGGCGACTGATCCTTAAGTCAGTTGGTCACATGACTGGGCTGTTACAGAGATGAACAGTGCTCTCTGGCTTTGCTCTGGGATGGGGGCCTGGGGTGTGCTGAGGAGCACTGGTGGGAGACAGAGCTGGCAGGTGGAAAGTGGTGTACTCCATAATTCCAAGATCTGTCCCATCTGTCCCCTTTCTCCTCAGAGCACCCTTGTGGGGCAGACATGGCAGGCAACATTTCCCTTCACACCTGAGAGAACTCAGAGATAGTGACTTAGCCTTGAATCAGTGTCTTGGATGGACTGGTCCCATGGAGTGGGAGGAAGCAAAGGACAGGCAAGAAGGAAGGGGACACTACCTTAAGTCCTGCTGATGGGCAACACCGGGAGTGATGTGACGAATCTAAAGCCCACCCTTCTCTTAGGGCTGCTTTTGGCCTTGAGTCCAGGACAGAGGGTAGAGAGAGTTTGCCAGTAAGAATTTTGTAGCTGGATGACCTCTTTAGGGTGACCTACATGAAGAATGGCTGAAAGACAATTTGAGGCCATAGATTGGGGGTTGCCAGTGACAAGTGAAGGGCCTTCACCCTGAGAACATGGCCCCTCTGGCTGATTTAGGGCTCTGCTCAGCACAGGGCTCCCAAGAGGCTCATTCTCTGCATCTGCCTTTCCTTTGTGCCTGCTTGGCTGTAGATGAATTACCATTTGCCAGGGGGGTCCTAGAAATATCCCCGAATGGTGTCTGTCCCTGCCTGCCTATGACATGACTCAGAATAGAACTGACTTGAACCAACTTGGGATCCATTGGTAACAGATCTGGAGACAGCCAGAGACTTTGGCCGCCTTAAAGTTCATGTCTCTCGAGAAGCGTCCTCTTGTAATATTTTTAAATATACAATAACATGAGGAGACTCTCAGGGACTGGAGAGTCTGTCTTAACATTTGAGACAGATTTCCCCCACCCCCTTGGAAGGAAAGGAATAAGAATGTACATTTTTTTTTTTTTTACAAAAGTCTGCCTAGAAGTGTAATTATCGATAAAGCAACAACAGGTCCCCCCTGGGCAATGGGTGGCTTCGGGCCTGGTGAGTGTGGGCTCATGGGTGGCTGCTGTGGAAAGCTGTGCTTAAAAAAAAAAAGTTGGGGCTGGCGAGATGGCTCAGCGGGTAAGAGCACTGACTGCTCTTCCAAAGGTCTTGAGTTCAAATCCCAGCAACCACATGGTGGCTCACAACCATCCGTAATGAGATCTGACACCCTCTTCTGAAGTGTCTGAAGACAGCTACAGTGTACTTACATATGATAAATAAATAAATCTTAAAAAAAAAAAGTTGATTGATTAGTATAAAATGTCAAGGAACTGTCCAAGTGCTGGCCCCCTGAGGTGATAAAACACAGGGTTTAGGGTAACCTGCCAAGCTCCCATGTCAGCATTAATTGGCATGCGTATTAGTAACAAGCATGACGCAAGCAAGCTGTGCTATTGTTAGTCTTCCTCTGACTTGTATGAAGTGGTCGCACGAGAAGCAAGGACGCCTTAATAGCACTACCCATTACTTCATCACCTGTACACCTGAGTGGCCTGGCAGCTGGAAACACTCGGCGTATTTAAACCAGAAGAGAGGACTTGCCGCTTCTTTAAAGTCAATGTCCGTGGGGATGGAAGTGGACGTTGGAAAGTCTTCTGTTTGGGAGTTCTTTACTCCAGGGCCTCCAGTGAAGGCCCCTTGGTGCGGTGTCTGGAAACCTCTAGGACCCATGTCTAACTGCAATCGTATTGCTTTGGGTATATGTAGGGGAGAGGCTCTTAGGTTTACTAAAACCTACACCCTCTTCATTGTTTTGGGGGGATGGAGTCTCAAATTGTACTCCAGGGCAATCTTAAGTGTGTGTTGATCCACCAACCTCAGCCTTCCTAGTGCTGGGATTTTAGATATGAGTAACCATGCCTTAGTCAGGTTTTGTTTCTGTGTTGTCTTATATGCATGTCTGTTGCAGGGATGCAAGTGTGCATGTGTAGGCCACAGGTCAAATGTCATTTCTTAGGAAACCAACCACCCACCGTGTTCTGAGAGAGTGTGTCAGTTAAGTTCGGTAAGTTCAGCTGGTTGTCGGTGTACCACAGTAGAGATTTGCCTGTTTCTACATCCCTAGCACTGGGTTACATGTGTGTGTGCTATTTACACACGTGTCCTGGTGATCAGACTCAGGACCTCCGTGTTTGCAAGGTGCATGCTTTACACATTGAGCTATCTCTCCAGAAAGCAAGGTTTTGTTTTGTTTGAATTTTCTCCCAGGGTTGGTTGAGTCCTCAGAGATGGTAGATGTAGAGCTGACTGTACTGGAAGCTAGTCACTGAAGCCTTCCCACAGGCCTCTGGGCTGGAGGGAGTGAAAAGGCAGATCAAGGAACACGTATGTAGTCAGTTCAGATCCAGCAGGATGGCCGCCAGCAGTTGGCGACAGTGCAAGCCACCAAAGTAAGTTTCCGTGAGCCAAATAAGGCACATCTCGATGTGAGACATGGAAGGCCATCAAGTGTTCATCCAAGACTCTGGTCCCCTCCCCTTGTCCTTGAGAGAGCATTCTAGAAGGAGCCAGCAGAGCGCCTGCTGGGCTGTGATGGATGTCAGTCTGTCCGCAGGGAGAGTTTCTGTAAAGATGATTCCTGCAGAGATCAGCGGTGCCTTCCTGCCAAGTCAGCTCCCATGCTACCCCTACACCCTGAAACAAGTGTACCCCTCAGTTGTCTTTCATTGTCAGAGCTCATCAGCCCTAAGTAGCTCTCAGCAGGGACACTTGGCTCCCTCTGTGCTGAAGAGGTGGGAAGAACATGGAGGAGGGCTGTGAGATCACAGGATCTGAATCTAGGGCCATACCTCCTGGTGTCCCTGCATAGCCTGGTCTCCCTGCATAGCCTACATAGTCTCTCTTCCTTCTGGCCCAAAGGCAGAGTCAAACTTCCACTTTGGGTTAGACTCTAATAGGAAGTCACCTAGGGTCAGATGACTCAGAGGCTTGGAGGGAAGACAGTCAATTTAATTCTTCTATGTTGTGCTTGAAAATATTGAATATGATCTATATTTAGAAGGCTCCCCTCCCTCCTCTGTTGCAGTACCGCATGGGATCCAAACAAAGTCCATTTGTTCCAGATAGGGACAGACCAGTCCAGAACTGATTTTGAAACTTCCCGGCAGGAAGGTGATTATCGAAAACTGTGAAATAACCCGGGCTCTGCTGGTTGTGACCAAGTGCAAATTTTTAAGTGTCGAGTTTTCAAAGGAAAGCTGCCAATGGGTGTTCTGTAAATCATTTGTGCCGGCAGACTGACCCCATTATGTCAGCTAATCCTGGAAATACAGGAGGTAAATTTAAATCTTCGAGCATGAAGCACTTAATCAATATTCTAAATGTTTTTCTTGCAATTTATGCTTGCAGAGCAACGGGGTGCTCTGGCGTCCCGTTAATCTTCCATCAGTGAAGAGACACTCATGAGACAGGCCAGGGTGGTACGATTTTGTTGGAGACGCATGATGAGAGGACAACCCTAGGGCAGAGAGGAAGGAGGCTCATTCCTACCCTAGGTCTATCTGGGGCAAACCTCAGAGTTCACCCTGGAGTTGGCCCCAGGTACTTCTTGTGCCTCCTCTTTAAGCATTCTGGGCAGCCTAGGAGTTATCTTGTTGGGAGGAGTCAGACCTGTGGAGTTGGGTGTACCTGAGTGAGAATGGTGGCTTCCTGCCTCCCTGTTATTTTGTGTCATGAACCCTGTTCCTTAAACTCTCTGAATTTCTGCTGTCAAACACAACCCATGTTTTGAGTTTCTTTTGATTAAGGAACACTCTAAGTGTACACAGGGCCAACCAAACCCCTGGCACTTGGAAAATGGCTATACTCTCATCAGGGTGTATGTCGTGCCTTAGAGATGTCTTGGGGATACAGAAGCTGCAAAGGAGAATGTATCCTGAAGATGCTGGAAGGGGCAACAATTGAAAAGAGTATTGAAGCTCTTTAGGCTTTGTTCTCTTACTTTGTTAGGTTTTGAACTAAATGTCAGCAGACAGTCCCTACTAAGGGGTAGGATGTTCTTTGTAACTCCAGGCCAAGAAGGAATGGAAATCCAAAGCAGAAAGACCCAGGACTTTCTTAAGGGATTAGAACTGTTCCCAATTCCATCTTGCTATCTAGATAATTATCTTGGGAACTCTGTCCTGACAGTCTGCTCCCTGAAACTGCTGTGTGAGCCAAATCCCATCTGGCATGGTTAGGTCTGTCTGCCAAGGGCCTCCATGAACTTCTAACCAATGTTGACATGGGAACAGGTGACATAATCATTAGCAGCAAATGCCCTTAGTTACAGAAAAGATGGTGACCAAGAACCAACCCTGTCTCTGAGATTCACAGCCCAGGCAGGAGTGGGGCTGTTCCCATATCTGTACGTCACTGGTCATTGCCTGGGGTTATGACTTATAATCTTTATAACTTTGTTTATAAATGGTTATCCACCACAACTCTCAATAGCATGTGTGCAATCAAGAGTTTAATGTAGTGGTGCATTATAATCCCAGCTCTGGGGTAGGCAGAACCAGGCAGAACTCTGGGGCCTCCTGGTCAGCCATCCTAGCCTACTTCATAAGTTCCAGACCAGTGACAGACCTGTTCTCAAAAAGGAAACATATGGCAGCTTGAGGAACAACATACAAGATTGACCTCTGTCCTTCACATGGATATACATACATATGACTGTTCACCTCTACACACATGTACAACCTACGCATACCCTCTTGCACCCCTGGACATATATGTACACACAAATACATTTAAACTAAAATAGAGCCAAGAACAGTTGCCACGGGTATTCCATCCTGTTACAGTCTGGTGTTGATAAGGCAGAGTGCATGCAACAGTATCCATGAGCAAGCCACCGAGTAGCCCATGAGGTCAGTAATTCACATGAGACTGAGGAACCTATAGCATTTTCTGGGAGAGGGGATACACTAGCTCAACATCCTTGCCTCTCTGTGTTTAGCATGCGTGTTCTGTACCACCTGAATCAGAGGACTTTAAACATTTCACTTTCCGCTAACATCATTCATCACTATAGATTAAATCAGTCCCTAAATTCTTGTTGAACATCTGGCAGATTGAAGTGTCAGTATGGCTCGTAAACTAGCATAAAGAAAAGTAATGGCGACGGTTCCGATGCCAACTGGTATACCACAACACAACTCAATCTCGGCACTACCACCAGGAGCTCGTGGCAGACCACAGGCCCCATCAAGGCTGGCCTCTTGTTAGATGCCAGCTGCATTTCTGGGCTCTCTTCCCACATGCAGTCTGATCAGCTAGTTACAGATTCAGGCATTTGCAGGAAGCTCCAAGTCCTGGTCACTAGAAATGACTCGTGGAACTCGGCAGATTGCAACACTTATTAATAGCTTTGTTGTAAAGGATACAAATTGGGACATGGAGGTGTGAATAAGATCAGAGAGGGCTTCTAGAGGGCATTTTCTAGAGATTACCTCCTCTGTAGACTAAGTGCATTTTATTATTTTGTCACATGAGTCTACTTACCAGTCGGGAAGCTCCATGCAGCCCAGTGGCCAATATTTCCTTTGTTGTTGCATTAAAAAGGCATAGGAACTGAGTCACTGACCCCACCCTCCACATGACTGAACACAGTCTTCAGACCTCCCCAGATATTCACTGGAAGTCAGGTCAGTGTGACCTCCATTGGCTCAAAACTCCATCCGCCAGAACCCAAGGTTGGCTTTTCTGGTGACCAGCATTCATCTTGAAGTATCTCATCACCACACGCTCAGGTACGGTCTATGGGGATGATGAGTGAAAGCACTGTCAAGAAATCGGAAGGATCTAGAGGAACAAAGCCAATCAAATACTTTCCTAGGCAAAAATACTGGATCAGTGGATTGTTCTAAAGCGGAGCTACAGACTTGCCAAACTTTGTATAGAGAACTGGAGTTGAAAATGAGCCTGGGCTCCCTTCAGTGTCTTCTAGCCATGAAAACCAGGGCTGGTTTCTTATCCTCTCTGCCTCAGTTTCTTTACTTGTGAGGTGAGCAAGATGGCGGAAGAACCTCCTGTAGTATTTATTAACAGGTTATGCTGTTTTCTGTCTTTATGACTTACTCAGAGCTGTGATATCCTCAGAGTTTAAACTGTGAGAGTTCTCATTGGTTGTAAGTGGTTGCGGGAACTGTCAACACTTGTCAAAGTGTAACACTGTGAACACAGAAATCCTTGACTGCCTTCAGCCCACCCTTACTAAAATGAACTGCTCTCGAGGGTCAAGCATTGCTGATTCCTGGGGGGCAGGGGTGGGGTGGGGGTGGGGGCGGGGTTGGGGATGTGATCTTGGTGGCCTGTGCAGCTTTGTATGGATAGACTCAAAAATTGACAGGAAAAGATGAGACCATGTCATAGCTTCGAGTCCTGTACTTCATAGGACATCAGTATTTCCCCTGGAATTTTTTTCAGGACACAGCTGCACATCCCTAGGGCAATCTGAGGAATTTCATTCATAACTATTTAAGGACCTCACGGCTGTGAGTTAGTCAGTTCTTCTGGGTCAGGCTTATCAGTGTTGGTACTCTAGGTATTTAGTCTGAATAATTGTTAGGGATGTCCTGGCATTGTGGGATATTTAATATCATTTCAGAAGCACCCTTTCCCCCATTAGGACAGCCTAAAGTTTCTCTAAGCTTGCTAAATATCCCCTTGCAGGATAAAACTAACCTGTGCTTAGAATAACTACCCAACAAGGAGACTACCTCAAAATCCCCTTACCCCCCCCCACCAGCCCGTGTGGTAAGGATCCCCTTTGTGGTGTAGGCAATTGTGAACCTGGGGGCTACATCTGCTGCTGTCCATAGTCTTTGTGAGATATTGTACAAAATGCTGCTAACAGGGCATAAACAGCAGACATTAGGTTCACAATTCAAGCAAAGTTGATTGAGTTCCTGGTGAAGACGTCCTTCTGAGATGGCTGCCTTCTTGTTGTGTCCTCATGAGAAAGGCATATGTCCCACCTCGGGACCACGCCTCAGAACTCATCAGTGTGGTCACTTGTCAAACTCTTGTCCTCCTTGAACTGTCTCAGCAGCACCAGGGTTACACCATGAGAACTGGAGATGAACTCTTATAAGGATAACATTTAATTGGGGCTGGCTTACAGGTTCAGAGATTCAGTCCATTATCGTCAAGGTGGAAACATGGCAGCATCCAGACAGGCATGATAGCAGGAGGAGCTGAGAGTTCTACATCTTCATCTGAAGGCTGCTAGGGGAAGACTGGCTTCCAGGCAGCTAGGATGAGGGTCTTATAGCCCATACCCACTGTGTCACACACCTACTCCAACAGGGCCACACCTTTCAATAGTGCCACTCCCTGGGCCTAGTGTATACAAACTATCCTATGCAGCTTTAAAATGTCCTCATTCCAAGCCTTCTGAAAATCTCATTCTCCAGGATACCCTAGTTAGGTTTGGGAACATCCACAATCACCTGTTCTGCCCTATGTCGAAAGTCTCTTCTGAGATGTCCTTTGCAGGGTACTTACCTTATAGACGTTGCCTTGGTTATGATGTCTGTTCACAGCAGTAAAACCCTAACTAAGACACTGTGTGACAGAGCTGCCAGTGTGGAGTTCTTAGTAAAGTTCTTGATTCCAGGACACTAAGGCAGTAAGTAGCCTTGGGATGTGCAGTATCAGTGTCATCGGCGTCTTACTTTTCTCTTTGCTATGACAAAAACATCTGACAAGGTGCTAGTTCAGAAGGGAGGGTTTGTTTACAGGTGGAGGGGATACAGGTCCGTCCTGGAAAGGGAGGCATTGCAGCAGGAACCAGAGGCAGCTGGTCACACAGCATCTAGGATGAATGCTAGTGCTTGGCTCACTCTCTGCTTAACTGGTCCCAGCCCACAGGATGGTGTTGCCCACAGTTAAAATGGCTCTTTCCACCTCAGTTTACCTGATCTAGATGACCCTTCACAGACATGCCCGGGATCTGACCCAATACAGATGAGCCCTCACAGGTATACCTACAGGTCTGTCTGTCCTCTATGTAAATCTGAGAAGTTGACAGTATTAACCTTTACACTAGGTTCCATGCCTTCTACAGCTCGGTGTTATTTTTGTCTTGTTTTGAAAAAACAAAAAAAAATAAAAAAATTCTTAGGTATATCCAATATTTCCCACACATAATGCTCATGTGCCTGGAGTGAGTTCATTTCCCTGATCTGGGACCTAGGACATAATGCTAGGATCATAGACACCTGGCCTATTTCTTGATTTCTTGACTCCTGAGAGGCCTGGTGGTATCTCTGTGGATCAAGTTGCCAAATGGTTCCAGGGCCTAGATGGTGGGCCCAGGTCCTCACAGCAAGGAGGCTACCAGGATGGTTGCGCTTCATCTTCCTCTTTCCAGGAGCCAGCAGAAGACTCAGAGAAAGCTGAGTCCCAGAATCAACCCAGTTAGCCCTGGGAAGAAAGAAGTTATCATAAAAATGCTTTCTGACATAACTGCTTTATAGAGCGTTTTCAAAGTCCTCGAACCAAGAGAACCCTTGAATTCAGAACTCAAAATCAGGTACTACTCCATTAAGGCTGCTGAACAATCCAGAGACCCTAAATGGTGTTTGATATGTGTGTGTAAGCCCAATTGTAAGCCCGAGGAAGCAGGCAGGCTGTAACAAACTCCCCCAAACAAGAAATGAATCTTGAGGCCAGGCTTCCTGGTGGGGAAATATACATAACCCCTACATGTTAAATGGTGCTTGTTCAAGTGTCCCAGTAACTGAGTAACTGGAATAGAAGAAGGGAGGAAGAGGGATGGAAGAAGGAGGGAGGGGCAGGGGAGGAAAGAAGAAAGGACGGACGGAGCTCCATTATGGGACAATATACAATCCTTGCCTAAATCCCTGTGGTCCTACTAAGTGTTACTTGCGCAGTCTTTACACTCTGAGGCTCTGGTTCCTGGAAGGGACATTGGAAGTCGCACCTGTGTAGAAGACAAGCTGTCCCAGGCAGCCTGCAGATCAGGTGCTGGGCTGTTTCCAGGCAGCAGCTGTTATCAGATTGTGGGCTTGTAAAAAACTTAATTCAGGTAACGATTTCTTTGTGATTGACATGTTTGTATTGTAGCAAGCTTAGGTTCAGCATAGTGTTAGAATACATAATGTTGTAATTTAAGATTATTTCATCAGCAGTAAAGGGTTTTTGTAATTCATTTAAAAAGTTGTAATGGGCTTCAGCATCTTCAGTATAGTTAATAATACTGCATTTTATAGCTGGCTGTAAAATTTCAGATTACAGTTTTTGCAATTGTGCGATTCTATTTTATAGTTTAATAATTGTTCAAATGAAGGAGGATGTAAAGTTCTTTAAAACCAATTTAATGACTTAGAAAAATAGCTTTTTATCAGAATCTATTGCACACCTTTAATGAACCCAGATGTCCCGTTCCCCTTTTCAACAGAGACCTATTTTTCTCAACTAGATGCCTTCCCAATTGCACACACACAGCGAGGTAACTCTGAGTTACAGTTCCTCTCTTTCTCTCCCCCTCTTATATCCCTCATCTCCTGCAAATAGAATAAACCTATTTGTTGAGTGAGCACAGGGGGAGGAGTGCCAGCCAGGCCAGAGAGCCTCAGCTGAGCGGCAACAAATTGCTTCTCTTTAGAAGTGTTTCCCTTTTCACAGACGTCTCCTTGATCGCAGAGTCTCAACTCCGGTTCCTAAGCAGAGTCTCTTATTAACACTCACGCATAGCTTATTCTGTAGAGTGTCAAATGTGGGAGCCTTGCGTTATAATAATTTAATTATATGCTATAAAAATGTTAGCAATATAGCGTTGAGGGCAAGGCACCGTCTCGTTTTGTCACCGAAACTATAGTGTAGGCTACTATATTTTTAGAATATGGCATGGGTAGGTCATGGAACAGCCGGCATTAACACAACACAGTAAGCAACTATAGGCCAGGTCTACCAGCAGGGTCTTGTGGCACACACCGTGCAGAAGTTCAGTAGCAGGGCCCTTGAGTATTGTGTGGCTCTCGGGATGACTACCTCTGCTTTAGATCCCTGTCAGTGTTTCACAGAAATGGTACTTACCAGAAGGGACCTGGTATAGTAGAGCATTACTGTTTGGGTGTATAATGGGGTTAGATGGCTGTGCTCACTGATCCTGCGGCCTGTGGAGACTTCAGGTTTTGCGCGCATCCGACTCGACCAGCAAGAATGATGCTGCAACAGGATCCTTCTGCACATGTTTATTGGGAGAGCTTGATTGTAGAGGCGAATAGACCCCAAGCCCAGAACTGGTGCTGCTTATATAGGTCTAGGAGAGGCGTGTCTCACACCCGGATTGGTTGTGCTTGGTTGATGCTTACCACCTCATTTGCATGCCTAAATCTGATTGGTTAATTTCTCTCTCATCTGATTGGTTAACTTCTCTCTCATCTGATTGGTTAACTTCTCTCTCATCTGATTGGTTAATTTTGGTTAATTCTCAAAACCTCATCTTGGCAAAAAAAACTTTACTGCATAATGCGTGGTGGCCAGCAGAAGCCAGCGCCACCCTGCAACAGCACATGTGGCTTCCCACATTCAGGCAACACTCCCTTTCATTTTCCTGAAGACCAAAAGGCACCTTTTCAACCTTTTGTATATGGGTGTTTTGCCTGCGTCTATGACTGTGCACCATGTCCTTGTAGTGCCTGGGGGGATTTGATCTCCCGGTACTGGAGTTAAGGAATAGTTATGAGCCTTTGTGCAGGTTTTAGAATCCAATTCAGATCCTCTGGAGGAGTAGTTAAGTATTCTTGTAACCACTGAGCAATCTCTGCTGTTTCTGTAACACATTTTTAAGCTAATCTCTTTTAAGCAACAAAGTAACGGCAGTGAGTGGGCTGAGGACTGGCAAAGGATCATGCAACGAGTAGGGAGATGTTCGCTCTCCAAGGTGCTTCTGTAAGACAAAGAGGAGGTTGTGTGTTGAAGGCATCCTTGGGAAGACGATGCTGAAAGGGGTGCTACAATGAAGTCAAGAGTGTTCCACAGACCAAGATGAAGAGTCTTTTGATCTCCTTGATCCTCCTGTGGGCATGGAGAGCCTCACTGCCTAGGAGGGTTGGGATAATTAAACAGATCAGAGTCCCCCCCGTCCCCCCCAGCTCCAGTGAGGGTTTTCTGTGGCTGCTTTCTCTTTCTGAGTGGCCCCCTGTTGACCATGAGCTAGGAGGAGCCCATGCTGATGGGACACCAGGATTCATCTAGAAAGTGAAGTTGAGCTTTATGAAGCAGGTCTGCCCCCTGTAGACATGGCTTCCGGTTGAGCCTCTTGTTTATGTTTACACGTTTACTGTGTCTTCTCCTTAGCGTTGTTTAAAACCATTCATCTCAAAAACTGGGATGGGGTCTGGAGACTACCCCCCCACATGACTCCATTCAGGAAAGAGCCATTAGTCTACCTGGGCCTGTGGTCCAGAGGGCAGTGTGTGGCCAAGCCCATCAGAAGGACAGGAATTCAGCCTTGGACAATTGCTTAACCCAATTGCTGTGTAATAACCATGCTTAATAAAAAGCAGTAGGATGTCTGCCTTATCGTGACTATAAATATGCTCTCTTGTTCCGAGTAACCTACAAGAATACCTCTGAGCACACTTGGGTCACATACTATAAATAAATCCAATTTCTTGAATTCCCTACTGACCTTTTATCCTTAGGACTTCTAACCAACCGCGCCTCCCTGAATAATAGGCTGCACAGAGCTGGAACCGTGGGACTCACGATGGAGAGATCTGCTCTGAACCTCTGCTTTCCCTCTCCATTGCCTCTCTTATTGCAGGCCCCAGAGAAGCCATATTATGAAGGACACTATCTAGAGGGGAAACTCGGAAATTGGGCACTGACAGATGTAGAGGGAGTCTCCCCGCAAAATGGTTGTTCTTCTGTCTGCTGCTGGACAGCAGGGTCCTCAGATTTGATGCAAGACAGTTAGTGACTCCATAGACTCCTAAGAGAGCAAAAGCCACCCAGTCTCTCCTGATCTTTGGCTTCTCTAAGCAGCCATATTTGAAAGCACTGTTCCTGGTATTTGGATTCAGGATTGGGAGGAACCCTTTATGCTTTGTCCTTGCCCGTGTTAGCTCTGTCCCTGTTGGCTGTGGGACCCCAATCATTATTGCACCTGTTGTAATTGTTTTCATCTGTCGGCAGGAAAGAAAGATTTACTTTTAAGGTTTCACGTAAGGATTATTTGAACCAACAGGCAGGGGTCTGACCTGGAGCCAATCTTCAAGGGTGCTGAGGTCTGAGAAAGTGTGTTCAGATTTCTGTGTGGCCAATCCAGTCTGTAGAAACAACCTCTCTGAGCCCCTGTGTCCAACTTGTACAAACCAGAGGTAGTTGCAGGTGGGCTCTCGGTGGAGGTTCTTAGCGGTAGAACAATCGCACTCATCATCATTTTAGGCTACTTTGTTTTCCTGTATTTTCTGGGATTTTTTTTTTTCTGAGAAAGTACAGTGATTTTAAAAAGCTAAAAACAGATTTATCTTACCTATCTCTCAACATTTTTGCAGCACTAAGCATTCACCTTCTAAACGGGGGAAGTGAAGGGTCTGCCTTTTTGGTCTTGAGACAGTAGATATTTTTTTAATTAATCTTTTTTATATCAAACCCTACCTAGCACCATAAGTCATAAGACCATTATGGGTCTACACTCAGC
Organism: Mus caroli; assembly: GCF_978045245.1. NCBI lineage: Eukaryota > Metazoa > Chordata > Mammalia > Rodentia > Muridae > Mus > Mus caroli. The sequence goes on from NW_028227275.1 coordinate 3,019,937, forward strand.
TGCACATAAATGCACCAGAGAATGAGAGGCTTAATAAATATCCTGTGATTCAATGAGAATGCGTGTCCGGTGAGATGGGCTGCATGCAATCTTTCTATTGAGGATGGCTATGAATCTCTCCATCGCTCTTATGGATTTGCATTTCCAAATGTATACGTTTAGAAAATAGATGTCTAGTTTGAGAACCGTCCCTCCTTCTTGCCTTGTACCATTGTTGTGAATGCTTGCACTGCAGAATGGCTTCCCTCCCCCTGGCAGACACCCTCACCTCTACTCCCACCTCCACCCCCACCCCAAAGCGTCTTTCACACATTGTTTAGCATCATTGTTAATTGGGCGTAATTTCCTAAACTGCTGCTCATAATTGCTTCTTGTCTGAATATTTTACTAATCAAGCAAGCTAACCATGAATGAAAACACACAGTTCTGTGGTCTGTTTTGCAACCTATGTTTGCCCCAACATGGGGAAAAGCAAAACAGACATAAGATGATCGTGTGGAATTTTAAAACCAAGAAGAAAGCCTAGCTACAGCATCCTGTGAAGCTTCAGGCCACGGTCTATACGCTGCTTCTCACCATCATGCCATTAGTGTTGAATTACAACCGTGGGCTTTGAGCATCCTTTCATGTGTAGGAGACGGATGGAGAGGCCCGAGGGATGGCTCAGCTAATGGGGAGTGTTGACATGTCTTCCTGGATATATGTCTGTCTTGTGTCTCTTTTGTGGCATCCATTTTTAAAATCTTAAGGGTGATCACGAAGCAGTTCTCTCTCCTGTAATGTTCATGGAAGCTAAATTAGCCTCAGAGTTTGCATTTTTTCTATTACTCAATTCTAAAGATAGTGTCTTTATCTTTCAAAGAACTTCATAGGACTGGGGAGATGGCTCAGTAGGTAATGTACTTGATACACAGTATGAGGGCTTGGATCCTTAACACTCTTACAAAAGCCAGTGGCCTGTCTCTTTAACCTTAACAATGTGGGCTAGAGGAGGGGGTGGGGAGACTGGCCCATCCCCAGAGCTTTCTGACCAGCCAGTCCTGCTGAACTGATGATTTTCAGGTGCAGCGAGAGACTCAGTTGCAAGAAATAAGACGGAAAGCAACTAACTGAGTGTCAAGCACGTGCACACACAGATAGATGCACACACATAGTACACACGTGCATGCTCACATGCATATGCATGCACACATGCATTTCGCAGCCTATGTGCTTTTTATCATACTTTAGCAATCTAACCAGCAGCAGGACCAACCTCTGAACTATGGTGAACTCCATCCTGACTGACTTCCCCTTAGTCCTCTAAGAAGACAACCTACTCACGTGCAAAGCCACTGAATGTTCCAAGCCTGCCCTCCTGATCCAAACCCTAGCGCCTTTTGTCCTGCTTGATGGAAACACGAGCTTCCAATGCTGAGTGTGTCTCAGGCCTTTGGTGAGGATGCTGTTTATGTAACAGGTAGATGAACAGAATCACAAAAAAGCAATAATTAAGAAAAACTGAGTTGAATACATGAGGAAAAAGCAGATTCCTTTATAAAATATTGCCTGTGGGTTAGTGAGAAACAAGGTAATTATAATAGTCTGCGAAAAGGGATAGAATGCATAAAAGGAGATGGCAGTCGAGTTCCTCTGTGGGTGTCAAACGCTCCCCCATTTTAAAGCAACTGAAACTGGAGGCTGGGAATGTGGCTTGTTTGGTAGGGTTGGTAGAATGCTTGCCTAGCACTAGCACGCAGGAAGCCCTGTGCTCCACCTCCATTGTGGTGTTACCCAGGCATGGTGTCTTACACCTGTAATCCCAGCTCTTGAGAGCTAGAGGCAGGAGGAACAGAGGTTCGAAATCATCCTTAACTACTGAGCAAGTTTGAAGCCATCTTGGGCTATATGAGATCCTGGCTCTTAAGAGTAAATGAATAAAACAGAAAAAGAAAACTAAACCATGGGTCTTGTAGCTCCTGGTTCATTAATGTGGCTTGTGTTAAACAGAAGCCAGAGAATTCTGTTCAGTGGATTTGTCTTATACAAGAAAAAGAAGGTGCCCTTGTTTAGTACGGGTACCTGCTGAGGCCAGACCAAGGGTGGTAGATTTTCCAGGGTTGAGTTACAGGCCATTGTGTGTGGGTTCTGGGAACAGAACTCATGTCCTTAGCTGCTGAGACAGCCCTCCAGCCCCAGCACTTAGGTTTTAACAGAGTTGGATACACCTGTCATGAGTGAGCTTCCCCTTTCTTTCCTCTCTGGTCAAGGATGAGAGTTTGTGCTTCAGCTGTAGCAGGAGCACAGGTGAACTCTGACTTGGGCTGGCATCAGACCCTCAGACCCTCCAGACTTCCGACCTTGTTTCCCTGTCAGCTTTAAGGCTGTGGTACCCTGTACAAGTCCAACTTCCTTTTACTTCGCCAGGACTCATTGTTGGAAGCCTCGTCTAAACACAGTACAATGGGTCTGAGGCAGGCCTGCTCTAGGTAAGGAAGTCATCTCCATTGATGTTTGGCACCCAGCCGTATGACCAAGCTTGGCTTGTGCATCTGACAAAGCCTGCTGCTCTGGGTCTTCAGGAGTCTGTCCTGGGTCTTTGGGAACCAGTACTGGGTGAGAACCATTTCCCAGGCCTTCTGAGTGCTTCTCACAGTGAGAGCCTTTGGCTAAGGCTGAGGCAACTGTGAAATGTGTTCTGGGACAGGAGGTCAATGTGAACTGTGCAGTCTCCATGGTAGAAAGGATAAGTGTGACCATAGTTAACCCTTTCAAAGGACGCTCCTGGTGTTCCAGGCTCACTTCCTAGTCCCTTCCTTCTTCCGGGAAGAAGCTGGAAGGAAATGGGTCCCTTCCCTGCTAAGCACAGGCTCCAGAAGACAAACGGCCAGGCACAGAGGCTCTGAGCAGGCCTTATTTATGGGTTCGCTTGTTTTGCAAAGCCGACATTACTGCAAATTATTCAGGCCAGTGGCTGCATGTAGTTGTTACCAAGTTTGTAGGGAAGGTGAGTTTCAAAAGAGACAGTGAGAGAGATGCTAGAAAGGCTGGCCAACTGCTTGTGACCAGATTGGCAATAAAAACCTCTCCAGTTCTCCCAAAATTCAGAAGAAGAAAAAAAAAATCCAAAAACTGCAGAGTCAAAAAGCTGCAGAGTGAAGGGCTTGAGAGCACAGTAGCTCACAACCTAGCAGGGACTCTCCCTGGGCTGCTGCTTTCCTGTTTTCTCTTTACCTGCAGAAGCTCATTTGGGCAGATGCAGATCAAGCGCACAGTAGACTCGTTACGTAACAAGTACTAACTATAAATGTACATCTTCAGGTGAGTCTGTGACTCAAGTAACCAGTCGAGAAATGGGGCCTGCGTAGCAACTTTGCCTGCTCAGTTTCTCTCGGGATTAGGTGCACACCCTTCTCTGTCCATTTGGTCTCGCAAGAGAAAGTCAAGCATGCTCATTTAAACTTGCCTCCAGTACTTCAGAAAGACCTCTTGCTATGGCTTCCCCCAGCCAGAGTCCCATGGATGTGGCAGAAGAGGCTCCTATGCTAATGAGCTGGTATTGACAAGTGTGATAGATACAGCCAGGTACTTAGCGAGAGCAGAGTTGATTGTGTTTTACAGCCTGTGTGCTTCTCTGTTTATTGCTTGTATTCTGTCATTAGGCAAACAGGTTCCTAATATAGCAAATCTCTGTAATCAGTAAAGCAGGGGAGAAAGGAGCCAGAGCACATTAATTACGACCATTTGCCTGTAGCCTGGACAGTCTGTTGCTATTGGACTGCGAGCTTCTTCTGGTTTTATTTCCTGGAGTCAGAGCAGAGAACGGACTGACGGCTTTTTCTCCCGCATGGAGGAGAACAGAGAAATGTTCCGTGCCCTGCTGGCTGACAGCTGCCTAAAAACCCGAGATTAAACACTGGCTTCTCCACAGAGATGGAGTCCTGGGGCAGCAAAGGCCAGGCTCTGCACGGGCATACTTTTAAGTCTCCAATTCCATAAACAGGCCAGGCAACGCTGCTCACAAACCTGCGCTGTCCCCAAAGTCCTGTAGAGCCTACTGTGGGCAGAAGCCGGTGGGGACTCCGCTGCCAGCTATAAATTACGTGTGTGCCCATGTGTTCTGCACTAGAGTGCTACTGGCACCAAGACTGGCTTTGCAAATGCTGATGGCCAGGGAAAAAAGGCAGAGAGGCCACTCTGACTCCAGGTACCAGAGGTTAACAGCGTCTAATGCATTTATTAACCCTCTGGTGCCAGGGTCTGGTGAGGTCTGGCCTCCCAATTACAGAGCCCTGGAAATTCTATTATGTGACAAGCCTGGACTTGTTGATTAGCACCAGGGGCAGTTGTGTAACAGCTGCTGGAGGGACAAAGCCTATGGAGACTCTAAAGGGCAAGCTTCTGGGCTGTGGTTTTCTAGACTGTCGGGAAGGCATCCACTTGCCTTTCTTAACCCTTGAGATGAAAACCGCCAGGTACTGCATCTTGATGGTGACATTTCACACAAAGCAGAGTCAGGAGTCTTTGACCAAACCACAGGACCAGGAATTAACTGATAGGAAACACACTTTCATGAAGGACATTAAATAATTCTTTATTTCTTTCAGCCTACTGTAACAGTTGTTCAAATTAACTATTACAGAAACAGATTAGACTTCCCTTTTTGTCCTGTCTTTAGAGACCTATCCTGCTTTAAAGCCAGAGAATGCTAGGGCAGTGTCCATGTAGGTGTGGGCTGCTGGAGCTCTGAGTCAGGTGACTGTGTGACATCGTTATCAGGTAAGCAGGGAACCACAGCAGACCCTCACATGCTGTGCCGGCTTATCTTTATGGACCTTGGCTTTACCAGTTTATACTTTGCTGATGACAGCTGCTTTTCAACTTTTGAGTTTAGTTTACTCTGTATCAAGTCTCAGGAGGTGGTGTGTGTGTGTATAGTGTGTGGTGTGGTGTGTATGTATGTGTGTCTATGTCTGTGTGTGTGTGATGTGTGCATGTTTGTGTGTGTGCTGTGTGTGTGGTGTATGTGTGATGTGTGCATGTTTGTGTGTATGCTGTGTGTGTGGTGTATGTGTGATGTGTGTGTGTATGCGAGTCTGTGTGAGTGTTGGATGCGTGTGTGTATGTGTGTCTGTGTGCTGTGTATATGTGAGTGGGGGTGTCTCTCTCTCTGTGTGGTATTTGGTGTGTGTATGTGTGGTGTATGTGTGTCTGTGTGTGTGGTATTAGGTGTGTATATGTGTGGTATGTGTGTGGTGTGTCTGTGTGTGTTATATGTGTGTATGAGAGTGGTGGGTGTCTGTGAGTGTGGTGGGTGTATATATATGTGAGTGTGTGTGTGTGTATGTGAGTGGAGGTGTCTGTGTGTGTGTATCTGTGTGTGTATGGTATTTGGTGTGTGTGTGTGTGTGTGTGTGTGTGTGTATAAGTACTGAGCCATCACTCAACAATTGTTGAGATGTGTGATTCCCTGCCACTTTACATTTGAATTTTTCATAACTGATAGCAAGACTGATTGTTTAATGACGTTTTTAAAAACATTCAGGATGAAAATCAACCAAACAGAAATAACAGGTTGTTTCTGGGGCTTGTAGAACAGGCTTTAAGACCCAGATTTTCTCCAGGAGGCTCTGGTCAGTAGTAGCATGTTTCTGATCCTTAGAGGTCACTGGGACTCATGCTGAATACAAGACTCCTAAGCTCGAAGCCAGCCACCGTTCACACCTATGAGCCTCCCTCTGCCCCTCTGCCTGCTGATCACACTTGATCTGTAGCTAATTCCAGGAGCTGCATGGACCCTTAGGCCTGTATCTTCTCAGTCAGGGATTTAAAACATCTCCCATCTGTGTGCAATCCTTTGATTTTATTACTCAGAGCCACCCACTTTATACATTGTTCCCTGCTGGGTTCGGGTAGATCCTGCAAGATGTCTCTGTTCACCCTACTCACACTCCTGATGACATCTGCAGTACCAGTTTTTTCTATAGGAAGCTTGCTAAGTGTATTCTGAAAGCGGGATTTATAGACCTGCCTTGGCCTGTGGAAAGCCAGGCCTCTTAGTGTGGACACTGGGAAGGCTACCATGGGAAGCCTAAGTTGGGCAGCATATTCTCTCTTGGATTTGGCATTTTGTGTAGTTATGCCCACCAGGATGGCCCTACAGGCTGCAGGTTAACTGTTAGAGGTTCATTTGATGCTGTTTGGGGAACAGGAGCCCCCAGGTGGTACAACCTTGGGGATGCTCTGAGTGTATTTTCCAGAGCCAGTAAATAATCACTGCATCCATTCTCAGAGCTGGCAGTTTAGGTGTGGACATATTGACCTGTTAGAGAGTTTAGAAACATTTTATTTAGTGTGGGTCCTCAGTGATGGGCCATAGAAGTCTACCCATATGAATGGAAAACCATGAGGACACCTGGGAAGACAGCAGCCCTTTCTGGTTAGCTACTGGAAGTCCCATCGTAATTATTTAACCATGGGAACAGTCTCCTCGGGCTGTACCAGGTTCCGTGGTGACAGGGATACAGTGACGGAACCATAATTACAAGTGCACTGAGGAAATCCCAGGCTCACTGGTGCTTGTCAGGTGACAGGGAGAGTCAGGCACCCAGCTGTGAACTCTTGGGGGCTGCAACAGTCCCCTGAGGTGCTGCTGCTTTCCTGTGACCACATTACAAAATAAAATAAAATAAAATAAAATAAAATAAAATAAAAAGCTTAAGGCCAAGTATCATGGCACAGAGGTCCTTCTGCATCCCCAAACCAGTCAGTGAACAGATTACTTAGTTATGCATCATCCCTCGGTGGGGCTTTTGTCTTTGTATCTCAAGGCCTAGTGAAGAAAAGGCAGAGTGGAATGATCCAGGGCCACTCGGGTGTCTGGGCACAATTCCAGACTTGACTAGGAATAAAACGTGGTGCTCTACACATTATTCTCCGCAGGTAGCGGGGCAGCAGATCGGGGCGTCCTATTATTACAGATTGAAAGTAGGCTTTTGAGTAAGTGTAATTCCGCTTCCAATTTCCCCTCTGATCTTCTTATACATAACATTTAGTGACCTTTGAGCAGCCGGGGATGCTTCACAGTGTCTTGTTCCTGAAGCCTGCTTAAAGGTTTCTACTTCATATTCACTGCTGGCATATGCAAATATAGGTAAAGATTATGATGCTTTCCCAGTAGCATTATGGTCAACAAATTACTCCTCCGGTGAGCCTGCTGTCGGTTTTTAGCCTCGAATATCTTCCCTGAGTCACAGCGGCTCATAGTATATAGGCAGCCTGCTAATGAATGTCACGCCCTCAGAGCTGGTCGCTCAGGTATCCCCCTCAATGCCAAGGTGATGGCTGTTTGCCAGGGCTTGCCCTCCTGATAAACAAGCTCCCCATTGGTGTCAAAGGCTACTGTTAGGGGTGAGGGTGGGTGTCATGGGGAGTGTTCTTGTGGTATTCTGTCTGGGCTCCACCCCCACAGTTACCTGGCAACAGCCTGTTAGGCCTGGCCCACTATAAAAGGGGCTCTCTTACTCCTGATCTTCTCCCTTGCCTCTTGCTCCCTTGCTCCTCCTCCCCATTCGCTTCTCCCCTTTCTCCACATGGTCATGGCCAGCCTCTACTTCTCTCTCCTTCTCTCTGCCTTTCTCTCTGCCTCTACTACTCTCTTTTTTTTTTTTTGGTTTTTCGAGACAGGGTTTCTCTGTGTAGCCCTGGCTGTCCTGGCACTCACTTTGTAGACCAGGCTGGCCTCGAACTCAGAAATCCGCCTGCCTCTGCCTCCCGAGTGCTGGGATTAAAGGCGTGCGCCACCACGCCCGACCTTCTACAACTCTCTTAACTCCCCTCCCCATGCCCTAAATAAACTCTCTTCTATGCTATACTGTCATGTGGCTGGTCCCTCAGGGGGAAGGGATGCCTTGGCATGGGCCCGCTGAGACATCCTCTTCCCCCATTCCTCACCACACCCCCATAGAACATACCCTTATATCCCTTTATCTTTTCATAATCACAACAGGCAGGGACTGAAAAATGACTGTGACCCACAAGCACATCAGCCATTTTAACTTCTCTGGGCTTAAGATGTCCATGTTTGTAAAACAAGTGTTGTACTGACTGGGTAGCTTTCAAGGTCTGTTCTTTGTCATTGTCCGAGTATTGGAAATGCCCCTTCCACTGCATCCTCGGGCATAAGCCCAATGGCGGAGTTGATCCAGCTAAGAAGAAAAGAGCTTTAGGCCTTCACTGCTCAGCTTCTAGCAACCGCCTTGGAGTCAGTTTTTGAATTTTGGGGCATCTGAGTTACTGTTACATGATTGCTCTGAAGAGCCAACATGTCCAAAGGAGACAGCTATGGCACTGGAGCAGTGGCTGAAAACTTCATATCCTGATCTGCAGGCAGAGAGAGAGAAACAGACAATACACACACACACAGAGAGAGAGAGACAGAGACAGAGACAGAGAGAGACAGACAGTGAGAGACAGAGCGTCAGAGAGTTCTTGTGTGGGCTTTTGAAACCTCAAAACCCCCTCTACTGACACACCTCCTCCAACAAGGCCACACCACCGAATCCTTCCTAAACAGCTCACCATCTAGGAACCAAACTTTAGACTGTGGAGGCCATTCTTATCAAACCACCACAGGGTCTGTAGGGCTCTATGCTTCCCAGAGGGTATCCATCTGAGAGTCTCTCCGTGTGCTCTGACTCCAAACATGGAATATTTTGCCAGGAAACAAGAAGCCCCATGGGCCCAGGGACTGAATTCTTTCAGTTTCCCTGCCCCCATACCCACCGTTAGGAACCATTAAGAGCTCCTCACTGGCTGTTTGTTGACTGGTGTGGGGCATTGACAAATCAGCAAAGGAAAGGGTTTCCAGGGGTCTCTACATTACTAATACGCAGGTGTGTCTGTTGTGATGTTTGAAAGTAGCACTTTCCCCAAATTAACACCCAGAAAGATAAATCAGTCACCACTTCAAAGCTCTTTCTTCAGTGTCCTGCCCCTGCTTGTACCATCCCTGAGACAGCTACCAGTGACAGGTAGCTGCTGAGCTCTGAATTGGGACATCCCTGAACAGAGACCTGGAGGGCCAGAGAGTGTATTTTGAAGACCTGAGAAGAAAGAATGCCAAATATCTCATTAATTTCTTATATTGATTCCATGTTCAAATGATAATACAGTTGGTTAAATAAAATATATAATTAAAATTAACCTTACCTGCTACCTCTTTATTAGGCAGCCACTTGAATGTTATAAATTACAGTTGGGGCTCACAGTTGGGTCTCCTATATTTATCATCTGGCCCTGCCCTAGACTGTTGATTAATGGATCATAATTAATTACTCTTCCCTATTATGTCTGAGTGCTTTTTTTCTCCTTTGTCTCTCTCCAGGCACAGAAGCTGAAATCCAATGTGTCGGGCAGTACACATCTCTGTCTTTCTGATGTAAGTGACATTTCTCTTTGTGTTTCTTTATAGGGACATAGGCTTTGGAAATGGGTACATAATATATAATATTTGAAGACCAATAGTGTCTTGGATCCAGAAAAGTTCTCATCAGCCTCTGTATTGACTACCTTTGAATTAAGATTCACTGCAAAGTCAGAGCTAAAGTCAGCCTCAGCTCTAAGCCCATTGTTCCATGCTAGGAAACTCTGAGATCCTATGAAACCTCTTGTGGGTTGGTTAGGGATTCATAAAAAGGCTCTGGCAACTGTCTGTCCTTGACATTCATTCTGATCCACCTGTGTCTCCATGGGCTACACTTCCCCAGACACGTCTTCCTGCCTTCCTTGCTCGGTGGGGGAGAGTCAGAAGGAAGCCAGGAAGTCATAGCTATTAGGTAGTCTAGAAAAAGACATAAAGGCAGTGACCCCCGGGTTTAAACATTTCCCATCAGAAAGAATGTATCACAGATCAAACAGCAAGCATTGGCTAGCAGTTGATCGAAAGGATCCATCCACATCTTACAAACGTTCATGGTCCCATCTCAGAACTAAAAGTTCGCCAGTTCAGTCTCAGTGGTTAACACTCAGGCCAGCTTGTTGGGAAGGAGCTAGCCATTAGGGAGAGGGAAGTAGAGTTAGAGAACACGGGTAAAATCCAACCTGAGGGAGTGGGCAGGTGCTGTGGGTGATAATGAAAACATTGTTTCTTACAGAATGATTACGGAAAGGATGGTCTCGCTGGTGCCTCCAGCCACATAACCACAAAATCAATGGCTGCTCCTCCCAGCTGCGGTCTGAGCTCACTGCCTGTGATGGTGTTCACTGCTCTGGCTGCCCTGTTGTCTGTATCATTGGCAGAAACATCGTAGCTGCATCCAGTATGAAAAGACAAAAGAAAACCAAGTATTCTGTCCCCTGTCCTCTTGTATATCTGAAAATCCAGTTTTAAAAGCTCGGTTGAGAAGCAGTTTCACCCAGCGGGAACTCCTTTGTTGTTTTTAAGAAAGCTTCTTGCGGCCCTCACAGGCTTCTGTTGAAGAACTGCTACGGGGCTAATTCCAAACTCAGAAGACTATGGGGCATGGTGTGGCTTCAGGGGACTGTTTGTAACCTGGACTGTAAAGCGAGCTGAGCTTATGTTTTTGATGGTGATGGTGGTGATGATGATGAAGATGATAGTTTTAACAGCTTGAACCCTGTTCTCTCTGCTGGCTAGGAGGAGGAGATGCTATTGATAAAGATTCTTCCGTATCTTATTTAATAGCGTTGGATTCTAAAGACACATGACTGCAGCCTAGTGTGGATGGATGACAATTGGGGGTTGGCCTCAAGAGTGGACTTTGCAGACTCTGTCTTGTACTAACGTTCACTATTCTATGTATGCTCTCCACAGAGTGTTTATATGATCCCCAACAAAACAAAAAAGTCCCTGGTCACATCCAGATGTAGAAGCTGTCATTTAGCCCAGTAGAGGAGGGTGGGTGTGGTCCTTGCACAGCACCGGGGATTGTTCACTGGTGCGCTCTCCTGAGCTTTGCTTGAGTGAGAAGCTGAATGTAGCTGAAGATCACCTCTTACCACTTCTTACCCTTACGAGGTCACATGTAGAACAAGCATTACCAACTGTCAGCTCTCCAACTGTTAGCTTTTTACATTTTGAAAGCAAGCGATACCGGCCCCATGTTTTAATGATGGTTTAATACACACAGCCCTTTCCCCTCATCAGTAACACTAGCTCCAGCATCAACTTCATGCATATGGCTCTCATTAAAAGCAGGCCCCCAAGAAGCCCAGTGCTTTAGCAGAAAACCACAACACATTTCTGTGGACAGGCAGGAGGAAATAGAGTAGCCAGCCCATGTCTTATCTATCTTGAGATCAAGGCTGCCTATATGTAAGGAGTGGTTATATACTTGTAAAGGGTGCCACAGTGGACAGCGCTTCTGGCAGTTGATATAGCCCCAGTACATGGGTTTTTCATGTTGTCTGGTAGAGACGGCTTTGATTGGGACTGGCTGGCCACAAGGGATGGGATGGAGATACGCTGCCCTCTCTTTCAAAGTTGAGCCCTGCCAGGGCACATGGACGTTTCTTTGCTTCTGACCACAACTTAGAACAGTTTGGATTCAAGGTCGCCAAGTATCTCCTGTATTTTGTTCTGTGTCCTTCATGACAGACTGTCACACGCAAAAGGAATGATAGGTTATGGATCTAGAGGGCCAGCACAGGGTCGGGGAAGGTGAACTGAATGGCACAAGTACACAGAACAGGAGGGGACGCTCGAGAAAAGACACACACGATCTCTTGGAGCCCTCCTCCTTGCCTGGGCAGACCCTTAGGCATATATCTAAAGACTGCTTTACATGGTCAGGCTCAGAATTTGTTAATGGTTGCATACTGGCAACCATGTTTCCTGCAAAGTGAATAAAAGGGAAGAGAATCTTCCCTCCCTCCCTCGAGCCCTGGAAGTATGATCTGGCCCCTCACCCTCCCACAGAGCAGGGAGCCCTGGTGCACAGTCTCCTGATACCCGCACTGCTCTCCGAGGTTTGCCTTTGGGATGATAATGATTCACCTGGGAGGGACTCCTCTGGTGTCTGAAGTGCATTTATATTGAAATGTTAATGAATAACAATGTAAAATACTCAGTAGCAACCTTTTTTTCCCCCTTCACAATGTTTTTGAGGGGAATGCATCCAACATCCAAGTGTACCTGATGAGTGGGACATTCCATGAAGACTCATACATTGAATAAACATATTCGATGTTGAATAAACATATTCGACAGAATGGCAGTCATGAATGGGAACATATCTTTTACTGATCATATTTTCGTTTTAATTAAGATATATGCATATATCTCCACTGGACTAATGGCATAAGGGTCTGATTGGATGTGATCCACCATAGGAGGCTATTGATTACCCCTGCAGTATAATGCAGCTGTAATTAGCTTCAGAGGATCAGAGAGGAAACAGGAGCCCTGTGCTAACAAGGGGACTTCAGCAAGAGCTTATAGATAGGCAACATACCAATTAAACTTTGAAGAGCACTGTCACCAGTAAAAATTGCATTTTCTTTTAGAGATAAAGCGACTGAGAGTTACCAAATCCTCGATTTGAAAACAAGTTGCTGATGAAATAAAATAGTGGGAAGGACCCCATTTAGGGACATGTCAGAGATGGCTACAAAACCGAGGCAAGCATGTAGGCCTTCCATTTGCTGTGGCCTCCTTGACAAAGCGCTTGCTTCGTCTCAAGACTGGAACAGGGAAACTCGGCCGTCCGTTATGCACTCGACTTCCTCTTGGAGCGCCGCCCATGAGCGGAAGTGATTCCCTGCTTTCCCTGGTCAGAGACAGTTCTCGTCTGCTGAGGTTGGGTTCCTTACAGAAAGTCCTTTGCGAAGTTGATTTTGCTAACTGACAGTTGCGTCCACACAGTGACTCAGAATCCAGCCTACGTCGGGGAGAGACAAAGGTGATGGAGCCACATTGAGCAGAAGCACATTCATTCTGTTTGACCTTGAATGTCCTTGAGCAGATGGTGTTTGAGAGTCTTTTTAAGAGAGCACATGAGAGGAGAAGTGCACAACACAGAGGGAATTTGGGATGCTGGCTGTTTATATTTCCACATCTGATTTTTTTCCAAACCTCAAATAAAAAAAATATAGACATTAAAGATGGCATAGGTTATTTTTCAACAAGTAAAGCGAATTGTGTCTAGATGTACTTGGAGGGTGGTTTCCATGTTATTTTTAAGGCAGTTCCATATCTTGTAACTAAATGGAAATGTCTTAGTAGTTACAGCTTCAAGTTCATCCCAACACAGCATGAGGACCCTCCAGAGCCGAGTTGAGTGTGTGTGTGTGTGTGTGTTGTACAAGGCTGTCTTTGCCTGTACACCAAGGCTGGGTCACTCTTAACTGCACCACATTTCCCATGAGCCTTCTGGTCTCTAAATCAGACACCCCCCAAACACCCCATCTGCTGAGTTGGAGAAATGAGAAAGGGTGGTAGCGTGTTTGAATCAGTGAGTATAGAAAATGAGACGTAAAAGCAGTGGGGGCGATATGTAATTAGCAAATTATTTCCTTCGATTCCAACATAAACGCACTTCAGTTATTACTTACAAAATGGTGGACTCAGAGGACCCATCGTTTGGAACATAAGCTTTTGTTCATATAGTCAGACACGGCTTATTTGAGTCAAAGTGCAGAGCAGAGGGGGTTGCTTCAATCAGCTCATGCTCTGCATTTAGGATGCTGCTCTTGGTCTCTGAGATCCATGCCCCTACTCTCTGCTGTCCTGGCTGTGCTCTTTATCTAAGCAAATAAGACCTTGGGATACCCATCTTTGTAGGAAAGACCATAGACAGTGGCAACAGATGGAAATGAATTGTCATCATCTGGGCACCATGACTCCAGGAGGCCCAGCTGCCCTGAGCTCACAGGGCTCGGAGAAACGAGGCAAAATCAAGGCGCAATAAGGAGTCACAGTAGATCCTTGCTCTGCTGATGTTTCTTATTGATAAAGACATTCTTCTAAAAAAAAAAAAAAAGCCAGTGTCCTGAAGTAGCGGGAGGTCCTCTGTAGAGAGAGTGCTAGAACTCATGTTTGGGTGACTAATGGAGGGCTTTGCTTTTAGAAACTAAAAAGCCAGGGATGGGATATGTCTTCGACAACCCTGGAAGCTATATTTCTTCTCTCTTATCCCGAGCAAGGACTCTCATGTCTCTGTCTGACAGGTCTGAATCTTGACGTGGCTTTTCTTATTGAGCGAGCTTAAGTCTGTTCTCTAGGATTCTTCATGGAGAACCATTACCTTGGAATAATAGTCTTACTGCAGAAGCCTTACTCCCATGAGGTTGCAACTGCCTGTGGCTTGGCATGTGCCCTGCAGGATGTTGATTTCCTAAGGAGAGATGTCTTAAGATGTGGTTGGTTCTGTTATCTTCCCGTTGCTTACCAAATCCTCCATGCCTCCCTTTTCTGTTATTGCCAACACACATCATGGAACCCCCTCTCATCTATTCTTCACCCATTGATCTAAGCTCAATACTGCCAAAATCCATCCTCCTTCTATCAGATGCTCATTTTGTGGAAGAAGAAGGCCTCAAGTCAGATACACATTCCCCTACCCTCTCTTGAGATCCCTCTTTTTCACTTTAGTGCCTTGCTTCCTACACCCTCATGGGAATCCCTTTGATATCTCTGGAGCTCTCTGATAATCCATACTTTTTCCAAGAGGCAGCTCAGCATGGCTGATTATCTAGATATACCACCTGCATTTCTGATGAGTCCTGAGTCCCAGCCCAGAGGGGTGGGGAAGGCATACGAACCCAGTTCCAATAAACTGCCTGCAGAGTGCAGCAGCCTGCCGATAGTCATCAAGGCCCCTAGAAGCCCTTGGGGTCTGTCTCCAAGCTCATTTGACCAACACAGCTGTGACTTGGGCTGTCTGCCTCTGGCAGGTGCCGGTATCAGCATCTTGTCCCACTGCCATGAAGAGGAGGTAATTTTTACTCAAGGGCAGCTGCCAAGTTCAGCACCAGCATCAATAGAAGGGATTCTCTGGGCTTTCTCGCTTCACAGTCTGGAACTTTCTTACCCATCCCTACTTTCATTTTATTGAAGATGCCAGGAACCTGGCCAGAGACTGACAGTTTCACTCTGAACACTGCTCCCAGCTCATTCCCTTCCTTTGTAGGTATAACCCATAGTAGGTACTTTTAAAATGTCAGTCGCCTGAAAAAATCACACCAAAGGGCTTCATTCTACCCCATGGCAGCAAGAGCTGTCCAGCCACATAGCTGGGCTGGCCTTGAATGACATCTTCAGGAGACTATTACAATACTGAGAGTGCCCTGGGCCGAGGAAGGTGATCAGATACCCATGTCTCCTGCTGAGAACTAAGACATAAACACCCATCCCCGTGTCCCAAGCGAATCCCAACAGTGATCTGAGGCAGCTTAGGTGCTATGGAAGAAGGGACTCTTCCATATCTACCAGAACAGTGAGCCTACAGAGATTTTAATCTTCATTAACTATTGCTGGTTGTTGAAATCCTTCAGTTTGATGCCCTCTTTATAATACAGAGACTATGGACATGGTCTCCAGGAGACATATCACAGTCCCTATCTGGACACAGAAAAGCCACCCTTAGTTTGAGCCTCAAATGGTCATGAGTTTGGCTGTCCAGGTGTGCCAGTGGGACGGTCACAGTGAGCTGAGGCAGCTTAGGTGCTATGGAAGAAGGAACTCTAGAGCTGCTTTAGCTAAGGACAGCAAATGTAGGGCTCCTTTTAAAATGGTTTTAGCATACAAAATAATGGGCCTCGTGATTATGTCATCACAGCTAATGGGTCTCGTGATTACATAATCATAGCTCGTGTCTTGTGATTACATCATCAGAGCTCATGGGTCTCATGATTACATCATCACACACAATCACGTTCATTCATTTTTCAGACCATTTTCCCTCTGCTGTCCCTCCCGATCTCACAGACCATCTTAATCAGGGCCCATATACATAGCAAAACTCTGAAGTTGTACAAGGAACACGAATGTCCACCACGTGTAACACGAGCCCCAAGGTTCAAGTGAATTGAGACGAAGAGTAGGAAGCCTAACTCGATGCCCTACTATAGGAAACTCAGATGGTTTGGTTTTGTCTTATTTATATTTATTTATTTATTTTACAATAGTAAAAAACAGTCACCAGAAACTAGATCAGTATGGAGATTGTTGCAAGGACAGGTAAAGGCAATCTCTCTCTCTCTCTCTCTCTCTCTCTCTCTCTCTCTCTGTCTCTCTCTCTCTCTCTGTCTCTCTCTCTCTGTCTCTCTCTGTCTCTCTCTCTCTCTCTCTGTCTCTCTCTCTCTCTCATATTTCCTCCTCACCCCAGAAGGGCTGTTTGGTGTATGGTCCAACAGCAGCAGCAGCAATACCTTCCAGACATGAGAAGTGTGTTTGATCTGAGTTTGGGTTTTATTTGGGTTTTTACTGTTCAGGTGTAACTGATAACATATCTGAGGGGGAGAGAGAGAGAGAGAGAGAGAGAGAGAGAGAGAGAGAGAGAGAGAGAGAGAGAGAGAGAGAGAGAGAGAAGAAAAAAAGACTGACTGTAAAAGCGACTCACAAACGCACCCTGCCTTCTCTGGCCACGGTCTTACTGCAGTAATCAATCAAGCACTTGTGCCGTGATTTTTCTGGATTCAGAAAGAGCTGATGTCCTCACGAGAGTTGAAAATCCAGAGCCCTGCAGCTTTCCTAATTATCTGTCTTTTCTCTCTTCTCCATCACCCAGGGGACAGAAACACTGCTCATCACACAGCCTGCTTGAAAGAGTTTCCTGTCTTGTGCACATTATCCCTTGATATTGAAATTATTTTCTCTGTTTAATCCGGCTCCTGCTGAGAAGCTGTGTGGGATTTAGGGTGCAGGGTTTTCTCTTGTACTTTCCAGTGGGGTTGCATCTTTTCCTCCTAACCTGAGGGTAGGTCTCAGCTGCTGCTGTTCTGTTTCATGCAGAAGACAGCTTCTGATCCAGGGAATGTTTTCAGAGTTCTGACCTGATCAAGGGTCCCTACACCAGTCTCCTCAGAGCCAGGGTGAGAAGAGTGGGCTTAGATAAGAGGTCTCTGGTTAGGAGAGGGTCATGTTCCCTGGACATCCATGTTACCTTGTTTCCAGGGTTTTCCACATCGAGGAAGGGTTGCTTGCCATGCTGAGCGTCAACTCTGAAGATGACTGTACATCTCCCCAGGCTGCCCACACTTCTTCACGCTGCTGTTTGGACCGCGCTTTATGATTCAGAGGACCGACCACCTAAGCATAGAAGGACTTGGCTTTCCGTTTGAACTTTGACAGAGGTTCTGTGATGTTTGAATTTTCTGTCTGTCTCTTGCGCAAACCCAACAGTGTATGTAGTCCCTTTGGCCCCCTCCACCCCAGAATATCCTAATAAACATTCTTTTCTTTTATATAAAAATGGCTTATATTAGTTACTGTACTTGTCTTGGTGACAAAAATCCCCGACAAAAGCAATTTAAGGGTTTATCTCAGCCCACATTTGAGAAGGCACAGTCCTCCCTAAGGAAAACATGCTGGCAGACCATGGCCTGTGATTCCTCACATCTCTACAGACCAAGAATCAGAAAACTCAGGCAGCAAGCGCAGCCAGACTATAACCCTCAAGATCCACCATCCAGCAACCTCTGCCCTTCAGCTAAGTCCTACCACCTCAAGCTTCCAGAACCTTCTGAAATAATGCCCCAATAGAAGGCCACACAATTCAAAGACAGGAACCTATAAAGAACATGTCACATTCAAACCATAACACAGGTGCTACGAGATCGCTATGCTCTTACACTGTATTTTTTTTAAAATGACATTATCAAAAATTCCTTTTGAAACAGAGTCTCCCTGTACAGCCCTGGCTAGTCTGGGACTTGCTATGTAGACCAGGCTGGCCTCCACTCAGAGAGATCTGCCCACCTCGGTCTCTCCAGTGCTAGAATTAGAAGTATATGCAGCACCACACCAGGCATGTTGAAACCTAAAAGGTTACAGAGGTCTTCACAATGGACATGCTGGCATCTGGGGTGGCCAGCCGACACAAAGCTTGCGTGATCACTTCCAACCTTGGACAGTGTTGGCATGGCTGACAACATAGCAGGCAAGAAAAGATGGGTCAGGTTTTGGACATCGTTAATGTTCGGTAGCATCCCTGGACAACCCTTCTTCAGATACTTCTAAACACTGACAAATGTTCACTTAGGTGATCTCCCCTGCCATTAGTTGAAAGCTGCTGTGTTTAGCCCCAGTCTGATGAGAGCTGTAAGAGGAATTGGTTAGGTTTAGTGTAGGAACCACAGCTGACATTTATTTTCTGTCTGCTAAAGTTAATTTTATAGTCACATTACTGGGATTCTCTAGCTACCTTCCCATGCACGAATAGCTGGTATAGACATGCAGGTAGCATTTTAATAAAAGGTAACAGCTTATAAGGGAATGCTTCTCTATTTCCAACATTTAGGTCAACGCCTGACAAGAAAGCCACCGTGGTCCCAGACTTCTTTGTATTGGGACCTGGAGAAGGCTGTCCCGAAGTTCTCCCATCTCCCTGGTGGGCACAGCGGTCCCATGTATTAGGACCTGGAGACGGCTGTCCCACAGTTCTCCCATCTCCCTGGTGGGCACGGCGGTCACACGTCCTGTTCTCTGCCAGGACTCAGTAAAGCAGAATGCTAAATTTTCCACTGTTGTATGCCTCAGGATTCATTCGACTGTAATCCGAGGAGCAGGGAGGCTTGACATCTGTGTGAGACAGAGACATGGTGTTGTGTTTGGGGTTCTGTGGGACCACTTTATTTTTATTAACATGCTCTAGTTATTAAGGATTTCACTACAGCAGTTTCATACATGTATATAATGTATGTGTGGTCCCGTTACCCCGGCAGGCCCTCTCTCGTTCCTGCTGATCCCCTTCTTCTCCAACAGTGCTCCATCTACATTCATGTCTCTCTTTGCCTTTGCGTCCTGGTCACTCCATGAGTTTAGTTAGCTTTGTTTACAGGAGCATGCACGGCTAAGTGGTTATTTACAGAAGCCTGGACGCTTTGCTGGTAGCTACACTACTGAAGAAAACGTCTGCCTTTCTCAGCAACCATTAGTTACCTATAAACCCTCAGGGAGGGATAGGTCTTCCTGAGGAAGCAGACAAGCCCAGTCTTGTGCAGGTCCTGTGAAGGTTCTCACTGCTGCCTTGAACTCCACAGTGTGACAGCCATGTCCAGTCCAGAAACGCATCCCACGACACTCCACCCCTCCTGACTTCTCCATTCTTCCCGCCCTTGCTTGCGATGTTGCTTACATCTGAGAGAGAGAGAAAAAGAGAGGGAGAGAGAGAGAGAGAGAGAGAGAGAGAGAGAGAGAGAGAGAGAGAGATAGATAAAGGCTAAGCATTCAGCAACCACACAGCACTTTGATGGTTCTGAGTCTCTGATCATAGCACAAAACGAAGCCTTGCTTACTAGTGCCACTCTGTAAGCATAAAAATAAATACCTAGAAGGCCATCTGAGAGCCTCATCTCCTCCATCTAGCAAAACACCAGGAAGGGCTTCCTTGCTGTGGTCTGTGACATCCACAATTTTTGGTGTTTTTCTCTTGATTTGTTTATCCAGACTGCCTTCCCTCCTCCCTTGCTTCTTGGGTCTGATACCAAATAGCCAGTTTTATTTCTGGGTCCGTTTGGGTTGCAAACATTCAGAACTGTATAATAAAAGCCATACCTCCCAGGTTCTGGGATCCTCCTGGGGAATGGCACAGAAAAGCATGGCTCATGTCAGGCTGCTCAGGGCTAGATCAGGTAGGGCTGGGACTCTAGGGCTGGGCAGAGGTAGGGCGTTGCTTCCCCCCCCCCCCCAGCAGAAACAAGGCAAGAGCAGCCTGCAGTGCAACATGCACCTGGCATGCACCTAGGGACCTTCAGGGTCCCTGACCTGTGCCATCCATTCATATTCTAATCATCCTCTGAACGCAGCCCCCAAGTCCCCAAGACACTGGAGATAGAAATTTTAGGAGCTGGAACAAGAAATGTCTAATAAAACCCTGAGAGAAATGCCAAGAAAGCAAATAAAAATTGTGACAGGAACAAGATACAAGACTGCCTGTGTTTGGTGATATAAATAAAGCATAAACGAAAACACAGCGAGGTGAAGGATAGGAGCAGGAGGAGCCATAAAAGTCCCATAAACCACAGCGCGCAACGCAGGGACGCACGGAGGGGCTTCAGCTCGTGGAGATTCCTCCCGTGCAAGCTGGCAGAGGAGGGAGTCGCCACACTTAAAAAGTAAAGTGAACTTTGGCCTCCGATTGCTCAGATGGGTACATAAATATAGTAATGGTATCTTTTTTCTTTAGGAATTTTTAAAATGTGTGTATGCAAAAACGTACGTGCCCATGGATGTTCCCGTGCACACGGGCCCGGAGGAGGGTGTCATATCCCTTGAATCTGGAGCTGCAGACATCTGCAGACCTCTGCCAAGACTTGCTGTATGGCTGCTGGGATATGAGCTCTGGTCTTCATGACCCTGCCGTGTGCTCTTAACCACTGGGCAGTTCAGCTTCACGGCCCCTCGGAAAGTCCCCTCTGGAAGTGTCCTAATTTAAAATCACACCCCTGGGAGCCACAATCCCACTGCAAGGAGTCCACCCCAAATTCCTCTGCAGTGTGCCCAAATCCATGCAGAAGTATTTCCTATCGTCCTACCACAAGATGATGTAGCGGGTCAAATAACCTGAAAAGATCGGAAAAGGGAATGCCACACACCCGTCTTATTATTATTATTAATTAAAGTTTTTGACAATTTCATACACGTGTCCAAAGTATTCACTCCGTTGCCCTTATTGTCTGATCCCCCGCCCCTAACATCCTCTTTCCAGCCAGCCCCTCCCCTGCTTCTTATTTTGTTGATATTTTTATGGTCCGCTGAATTTACTTAGGGTTGCTTGCATGAGCATGAATGGGGGAGGTGTTCACCAGAGCCTGGCCAGCTTCCCTGTGGCTATACTACTGAGGAAGATAATGTCGGAGTCCCCAGCAGCTCATTAACTTCCACAAATGTTTTTGAAAGGTAGCTGTAAACAGACTGAAAAGGTAAGCTTCTGTAACAGCCACGTCAAAAGCAAAAGCGTGGGGAAGTGGAAACGACGCTCTTATTTGTATAGTCATGAATGTAATAAATAATGTTTATACTAACGAATGTAAAAAGTGATGACAGATGACAGAAAATCAGATGACAAGAGCTGACAAGCAGGCAAGAGATTGTGCGTACATTATAGCTACAGGATACAGATATGAATACATGACCAATGGGTAGATGACAGAATATAACAAAGAGACATTGATAGGTAAGTACATAGAAATAAAAAAGATCATAAATAAATAGTAGACACAGTGATAGATATCAATACGTGAGAGAGGCATTATTACCTAAGTAGTTTTTACTATGTCCACATATTTTTATTACTTGTGCTTTGGAGAATAAGATACAGAGGAAACCTGGGCTGGATCCTGTCTGCCATTATCTCAGCTTCCAAGTCCTACTTTACAAAAAGAAGAGGTGATGACCCCCTCTGCCTCAGAGCTCTCTGGAGGCTAAAGTTCCCTCTTGCAGCCACACATCCCAGGAAGCAACCAGCAGCATCCCTACAGCACCCCTTGCAAGATTAATTGCCTCAATTTTGGGAAGAAACACCTCCAGGCACCTGGTGTGTGCTGTGTGCATGGCAGAGTTATAAAAATCCCTCACCCAGTGGCTGGAGACTCTGGTGAGTCAGCTCCAGGCAGGGCTTTCCCAGTCCAAGAGAGGTTGGGTCAGCTCTTGGCAGGATATAACCAGCCCTGAAGATATGTTCCTGGGGGGCTCCTGAAGAGCAGCTGCTAGCTATCAAGAGTTCACATGCACCAGGCCCAAGATGGACAGGCTGCATGCCTGAGATCATGTCAGCTCTCACTGCAACCACAGCTTCAAGATAGAATCTATTTTCAGTTTGCAATGGAAGAAACTGCCTCTCAGAGAAGGTAGAGTTGGTGCAAAGCCACATCATCAAGGAGGGATGGAATTTTTTTTTAACCTTTGTCCAAGGCCAGCACCCAGGTAAACTACAGTAGCTGTGGACTCAGGCCTAGTGACGAGATGGTCTCCTGGCTGCTGATCAGGAAAGGTCATGAGAACACACAGTTTCTCCACACATGCACACTGCAGACTCCTCCACCCACACTTGGTGCTACAGCTTGAGAATAGCCCAAGTTGGTTAGACTGTGGCGTGAGCTTGTCTCAGAAGATAATTAGATCACCTCCCTCGCCTGGAGGAGAAGAATGGCAGATTTAAAAAGAAATATGACAAGCCATTGGAGTGTCAGGACTGCTCCCCCGAGAGAGAGCCACGCTTCCATTCCGGTCCCTCATTCCAGACGTGGAACCAATTAAAGTAGCTGCAATGCACACATTTAAACCAAGTGACAAAAGGCAGCTAAAGTGTTTTTAAAGAGCCACTTTGCCCACAACTGCACCCAAAGAAGCAGAGCTGACCCGTTATACTGTAACTGTGCAAGTGCAAGGCTCAGCTCTGAGGTATTGAGGGCCATCGCAGGTGCCCCTACAGCCATCCCCACACACCACTTGCCTCTGGATCCTCACTGACGTAGTGGCACATGAGAGAGGTGAGGCAGACATGGCTTGTATTTCTGACCCTTTGCAAGGAGCTGCCTTAGGGAAGACTTGTCCCTGCCTGGCCCTAGCATTAGCATGCTCTGCCAATCCTGCTCCACACTTGGACAACTTTGAAAGGAGCAGCATTCTCCACTCTGAGAAGCCCCATCCTGATCAGTGCAGTTCTCTTTGCCTCATTGCCTCAGAACTAGAATGTCCAAAGTGTGCAGACCGAGATCAGCTTCCCATTACTGTAGCAAATTCCTGGGAGAAGCCATCTTAAAAAGAAGAAAGTCCTTTGGTCTACACACATGCATATGGTGTGCACACCCCTGGTACACTCACAACAAATGAATGTGATGAATGAACTGGAGGGTCAGTATGAGCTGGTCCCATTATTATACATGTACAAAATTCTTTAAAATCTCTCAAAAGGCTTTGGAGGAAGAGTTGGGGCTGAGGAGATGGCTCAGTCAACACATTCCTTGCAAACATGAAGACGTGAATTAGACCCCAGAGCCCACATAGAAACGTTAAGGCTGGTGTTATACACTTCAATCCCAATGCTAGGGAGAGGGGAAACCACCGTGCACATCCTAGGTGCTAGGTGGACAGCCAAACTGATCAACCCCAGATCCCAGTGAGAGACTCTGTCCCAGAAAATAAAATAAATTAAAATTTAAAAAGATAAGGTAACTGGAGTCTGAGGAATGACACTCAAATTTGACTTGACCTCTACATGTGTGTGTTCAAATGTCTACGTCATCTATATCTGCATCATCTACATCAACACATACACACATACATATACTCTTACATACATACAACTATACACACATTCTCCCATATACCCATTCATACATATATACGTAATACAACCACACACCCATACAGACATACATACATACATACATACATACATACAACCACATACTCATACATACATACAATCATACACCCATACACCATACATATATACATATACACAACCATACACCCATACATCCATACACCATACATACATACATATACAATCATGCAACCATACATACATACATACACAATACAATCAAATACACATAAATACACACTTATACTCATATAACCATACATACATACATACATAAACACATACAACCATAAATAAATACATACAACCATATAACTCTACAAATATATACCCATACAACCATACACCCATACATACATACACACAACCATACAAACATACAACTATACACACAACCATATACCCATGCAACCATGCATATATATATATATATACACATACATACATATATACATATGCTCAACCATACATACATGCAACCAAACATACATACATACATACATACATACATGTAAACATACATATAAGCAAGTGTAAGAGAGAAAGAACGATAGATTGGTGATTGATTGATTGATTGATTGATTGGTTGACTGGGCTCATGGTTTTGGAAGTCCATCAGTGGAGGAAATCTTGGCAAAACCATCTACCTCACAATGGGACATAAACAGACAAGGAGGAAATGACTGGACCCCACAATCCCATGCGAGGGAATACCTCCAAAGACCTCAACCTCTTCACTAGGCCCCACCTGTCAAAGCTTGCACCTCCTCCCTATAGCACCAGTGTCTAGGTCAGTCAGTCCTTCAACATGTAGGTCTTTGGAAGACATGCAGAAAGCATACTATACCAATGGTGATGGAAAGTGAGTTTTATCTGCAGTTGTAGTAGAATTTGACTCATCCTGGAGAGTTCCCCCCAAAAAACATTATCCACACAGCCCTCATCTCAGCCCTGTTTTCCTTCCCTTGAAAGAGGATCCCGGCTGTGGCCTTCAGTGACTGCCCATTACTGTAAGAGGAAAGAAGCATGCTCTGACAGCTGGTTTGTGATCCCTTCTCTCCCGGGGCTCTCAGGTGATGTCTCCTAAGGGAAAGGAATTCATTTTGCACAACATCTTCACACCCAAGCTGTTTCTGGCCCCTCCTACCAGCCAGGGTGATGCTCCTGATAATCCTCTTTCTGTGTATGCAGAGGAAGGCCCTGCGTACCTTTGTTGGCCGACAGCAAACACAGTTTCCTTCAGCCCAGCATCTCTCAGCCCTCCCTTCAACACTGGGACCTCCTTTGATTTCCTGACTTGCTTTCATGACCTCTCCCAACTCCAAAATTGCAAGGTATTTTAATGCACAATGCGCCATCCACTTCTGCAGAACACATCTACATACTTGAATATATTCAGGGGAGTTTTAAAGGCATTTTTTTTTACAGAATATTAAGTGTCCTTTGAAATACTCTCCACTATAATTTAAGAGATTGCCCATGTCAGATGCGCAGCCCAGGGCTGCCAGCAATGGCTTTAGGTGACAGCTGTTTGCTCTAGTCTGATAACTGGACAAAAGCAATAGAGTGCTGGGCTAGTGGTTCCCCCAGCGGACACTAAAATGTCCTAAACCAGGGTGTGGGGGCTGGAGCAACTCACAGTGTACTGCCACCTCTTCATAGGATCACTGTCTGCACAAGGAGTCCTCACATCCAGCTTCCCTTCTGCAGTAAACCTCGCACGCAGACATCAAGTCCTATTGACCAGGTGTTGTCTAGATCCTACAGGTCTGTCCACAGCTCCCACCGTGAAACCCACTTCCGTTTTTGGTCCCTGATTGGCTTCCATCTTTACCCAATTGGAGCCAAAGATTATTTCTCCAGGGTGCCCTCTTCCACTAATGGCTTACACAAATGCAGGTACCACAATAAATCTCGGTAGCCACCCGGGGGGCGGGGGTTGGGGTGGGGAGCAGACACACCTCTCTCAGCTTTGCTGATGAGGAAACAGACTCATGTGAAGTAACTTGGCAAAGTCTCATGAGCAAAACGGAGCGTCAGGCTTCAGGTGTGGGGAGCCTGGCTGGCCTTAGATGCTGTACCTTGGGTTATCTTGGCTCTGGTAAGCCGTGTCATTTGTCCAGGCCACAAAAGGATTAGATCCTCGAGGAAACCTGTGGAATTAAATCCATAGTCTCTGGGTCTATAGAAACCAGGGTATGCACGTGGACTCTTCTTTTTTTTAAATTTGCTCTGCGGAGAGTGAGACATTGTCCTTTTGATACACAATTTGTTGGTGATATTTTAAAGGGATTTTTCTCAGATTTGCCCAAGTCCTTCACAAGAACAGTCAAATCCTATTCTCTGCCCTCTGCTAATCTGTCTCCTCCTCCTCCAGAGAACTCGTCTATCCCAGCTCCCAGCTTCAGCTGGCACCCTAAACCCACAGAGCACATCACCCCCTCCCCCACTGCACTGTCTCACTCAGCTTCCAGTACGCCCAGCCTCCGAGCCCAGCCTCCGAGGAAGACCCCTTCATCTCCTTGAACTCTTTGCCTACACAGACATCATTGTCCCTTCCCACTATCCTCCTCTGGCCTTCCCTGCAGACTTTAATGCTTGCCCTATTCCAGGCATCCTTATGAGTGCTGGGTACAGTTGAGAATAACAGAGACAGGTCTGTCTTCTCACTGAAACTACACAGTAATGGGAGGAGTGTTCATGATGGCAACTAAGCATGAGAATATGACAATGACACATGTCACCTGTCAAGAGATTACATCCATGAAATATGGACGCTAACGGCACCTATGTCACTGGTACCTTATCCGGTTGGCTCTGAGGACGAGGTGAGCTGACACAGGTAATCAGCTTCTGTCGTGGAGCCAGTACCACGGACACACATGGCATCTATCACTGAAACGCATGGGTGCTGCAAGGGGGTAGATCTGGGCTCTGGTTGTTATCTGGGTGACCAGAGGACGTCTCTTTTAGAATGTGCTCATACTTAAAGTCCAAGTAGGTTCTTTTTGTGGTGGTTTGTTTGTTTGTTTGTTTGCTTAAGAGGCCCTTGAAGCAGGAAAGGAACAACTTAGGTCAGGGCACACAGCAAGGCCAAGATGGAAGTGGGCTAAATGTGCTGAAGAAGGCAGTCTAGCCAGCATGGCTGTGTAAAGACACTGGGGGTTGGAGGCAGAGAACGGCATGCAAGCGGCAATGCGAAGAATTAGGTTGTGGCCACGGTCCATGCCAAAGGGCATCTGGGATGCTCACAGAGTAGATGGGTACAGTGGACACAGATCGAAGGAGAGTTTGCTGGGCTGCACACCTAAGGTGAGGGTGAGCTAGGGCAACTCCCAGGCTAAGCTAAAGCAGCAGGCCCTGGATGGCTCCTGCGCAGGCGAGGAGGACGTGAAGGAGGTCACATAGGGTGTAGAGGAAGGGGCCCATAGTTCTTTTGTTAAGTTTGGGTGCTAAGGATCCCTTAGTCACCAGCCTCAAACTTCACCATGCCTTCTGGCTGGCTTTTCTCCTGGAAGACCAATCTAACATTGGCCAGTGGGGTGCGGTCTTCCCTGTGCTCTGTGGCTCCCCGTGCACCTGGATGAACCACACCCTCATCCTCCCCACTCCAGTCACCAGGTCACACAGGCCCCAGCTCTGATCTAAGCCACCTTTCTTGCTCCATACATATCTATCTATTCACTGCTTTCTAAATGTGCCCTGGGCACCATTCATGTCTTCCCGCTGCCACCACTTATATATCTGATCAGCTCCCATCCAGAAAGCCTTCCAGGTCACCTCACCTTACAATGAACTTTCAATGTGAGGTCCTCACTGATTGCTAGTCACTCGGGTGCTCCTGTCTTCCTGTGTGAAATGTGTACACAGTCTAAGAGCAAGAGACTTCCCTCCTTAGCAAATCTCAGAACATGGCTACCCGTCAAAAAAAGGGAAGGTGACTCTGTGTGTTCCTAATACACAGACTCAGACACAACGTTGCTTGGGTTTTCTGAATCTCAGTTTACCAGTTATCAAAGGGGCAGACACCAGGACACACACCAGTAGGAGTAGGAGTGTACACTGACTCATTCTTGCAACACTCGTTGAGCTTGGTTTCCTTCAGGCTCTGCCTTTCTCATTTTGAGGGGATGGGGTCTACCATGTGATAGACCCTCCCTGCCTTTAGGAAACAGAGGCAGAATATACTTCTTGGTGTCCTGGACTAGGAGAATTCAGACTTCTTGGGTGCAGTAGAAGGCCTCACTAACACCAGGAATTCAGCTCTCTCCGATGTGCTTTGGATGAGCTCATGATACCCCAAAGGGTAAAGATAGTTTTTATAAATGGGATTCAAGCCTCGGGAGAGGACGCGGTCAGCAAAGCGCTTTCTTTGCTAGCCCAAGGACCTGAGTTTGAGCCTCAGAACTCACCTTTTAAATGCTGGGTATGGTGGCAAGCATTTATTTCAGTGCTTGGTGGAGGAAAAGTGGACCCCTGGAGCTTATAGGTCAGTCAACTCAGCCTTGCTTGGTGAGTTTCCAGGGAGTAAGAGACTGTCTGAAAACAAATGTCATCAGCTTCCACCCAGGGCCGCAGCAGCCCTCACATGAATTCATACATGTGTGCATGCATACATATGAAATAAACAGGATTAACATTTTTCTAGGTACCTAAGTGACATAAACCCTCATCTGCTTGCTTTTTTTTTTCTGTCTTTACAAGATTACCAAACCTCTGCCACCACACCCCAAATTCTACTGTGATGACATCTGCCCTCGAGGTGCCTCTGCACATTTACACAGCAAATGACTGACTTGGCTCCAGCGTTCCACAGAACAGAGCCATTTCCTTCGACAGGCACCCTGTCACCTAATTGCCATTGTGTGGGAGTTCATTAACGCTCCCTTAATCTGTTATGAAGACTTAAAAGGCTTTCAGATCTAGTCAAACTCAAAACACATTTATTTGCTTTTACGATGATTGAAGTGATGTGCACTGTAAATAACCTTATGTTCAACACTTGGCGATATTAATTTCACTCGACTTCATGACTTAAGGTCAAACATGTTCATCAAAGCCGCCGTCATTAGCACAGTTTCCTTTTTCTATTAAGCGATTATGATCGTTTACTATTAATGAGTCGTGAAGTTTTAATAAATTTTTGCTGGTGTGAAGTCGCCAAACAGTAATTATGATGCGCACTGGATGGGTGGCTTGTTCCACAGCTTAAGTGAAGCCTGGTATTGGGTAAAAACAGAAAAGAACGACGAACAATTAATTAGCCGCTGCCGTGGAACCCAAACAAGCCTTGGCCGGCTGGGAGAGCGAATGCTTTGTTGGTCTCAGTGAGCTGTTTAGTCATGTGACCTGGTCCTCTAAAAATCCTGCTGGGGACCTAGGGGGTGGTTTGGGGCCGAAGTCAATATTTCTGGCATAATTGTACCGCATCATGGGCTGTTTGGGGCAGGATGAGGCTCTTGGAATAAAATTGAACGTGGATGAAAATGGATGGAGAGGCTGCCAACAAATAATCACCATATCTCAGCTGGGTGGACACCCTGGACTCCCGAGGTAGTGCCCGAGAGGGGATGGGAATCCCCGGACTCCCGAGGTAGCCAGAGAGGGGGTGGGAACCCTGGACTCCCGAGGTAGTGCCCGAGAGGGGATGGGAATCCCCGGACTCCCGAGGTAGCCAGAGAGGGGGTGGGAACCCTGGACTCCCGAGGTAGTGCCCGATAGGGGATGGGAACCCCCAGACTCCCGAGGTAGCCAGAGGGGGGTGGGAACCTTGGATTCCCGAGGTAGTGTCCGATAGGGGATGGGAACACTGGACTCCCGAGGTAGCCAGAGAAGAGGGTGGGAACCCCGGACTCCCGAGGTAGCCCGAGAGGGGGGTGGGAACCCTGGACCGTAGCCCGAGAGGGGATGGGAACCCCGGACTCCTGAGGTAGTGTCCGAGATGGGGAGGGGGCGCGTACACCCTCAGAGTCCTCCACATGACACAGAAGTCGCTCTAGAGGATTGTGTTAGGATGCAGCTTGGTGCCCTCCCTGCCCTGTAAAATGTTAGTTCCACAGTTCTGCCTGGGGCCTAAGCATTTGCATTCACACGGAAGTATTCTGACCCAATGAACACAAAGCTCATGAGAGAAATACTTCTCTAGAAAGCCCAAGTCACAATTCTACAGAATTATATGGGAGCCAAGGTTCTCACCAAGCAAACAAACGTGTCAGGTCCCGTATTTAACACGAGGCTGTAAAACTTTCAGATTAGTTTAATGATCCAATAAGGAAAGGGTGATGTGTGTGAAGAAAATATAATAGCTGAAGGTGTCTTTTCTTACAGGCACCAGGCACAGAGCTGAGTGTTTTATTCGTACAGTCGGGAGTCGACCTCACCACAGCCCATTTTATAGATGTGGAACCTGAGTCAACTGATTCAAGCAACTTACTTAGTTGCCTAGCTAGCCGATAACAATGCCAAGATGTGTGCTTTCTGAGGCAGGCAGTAGGCAGTGAGCAAGCATATTTAGAAAAAGGAAGTGTGTATCTAGAGAGCTAACCTTAAAACCCCTTCCAGGGATGGCTGAGCCGTGCTAGTTGTCCAGGACAGCAGCTTGCTGGAGTCTCAGAACCCTGAAGGCACATTGTTGTGCCCCAGAGTCTGTGCTAAAGTAAAGGGTTAAATGGAATTTCTTAAGTTGCCTACTCCATACTCCCTTCTCGCGTATGTTTCAATGACTGGGTCATGCCATCATTTGATAAAATGACTGAAAACTAGAGACTCGGGGTAAGCAAGGAAAGGGGCGTAGGTGGAAGTGAAGACCCAGCAATTTGATGCTTCCGGAATCAAATCAGGTGAGGGGTGAGATGAAGGGGAATGTTGCCTGCTGGCTCAGAATTTGGTGGGAAAGGATCACTATGGATGAGGAGACAAGCTAGAAGGTTGAGAGATAACAAATCATTATTTACTTTAGAGTTATCAATAGCCAGATCACTCATTCTTTCAGGAAGCAACCCACCAATTTCTGCATGAGGCTGAGCGAGACTCTCACAACCCCCTTCACTCACGACCTATGTGAGAACAGTGAACACCCAGCTAGGTCCAGCCCTGTAAATGGAGCACCACGGCTGTGTCTACAGGACAGAGGGGACTCACTGGATTCCCATCAACATCTCGGCTTCGCCTTGCTAAGCACCACGCAGGTGCCAGGCACTGGCAAAGCCTTCTGAAAATTGGCCATTTGACACCTCGGAATTGCCCAGGAGGAACACACAGTTCTATTTCCATTTTACATATGGATCTAATTCAGCGTACCATGCTGCCAGGGGAGCGTGTTAGGTTGTGAAACTCTAAACCAGTGTGCTCCTCCTCTCGGCCTGTGATGGCGCAGGGAGACCATGATTCATCTTTAGGATGGAGTCAGAAGTAGCTCTGATCCAGCTAAATGGAGTGACCTGGACAGATGGGGACTCTGCTAATTTACAACACAGCTGGGCCATCCAGCCACATTTAAAAGCACATCCCGGCTTGAGGTGACTGCTCCTGTAAGGTGGCACTGGTTACTCAAACAGAAGAACAGTTAAAGAGTCCATAGTTTGGATATCCCACCCAAGATGGCCAAAGTGTATGGAAATGCATAGAAAATAGAAAATATAGAAAATATGGCATAAAAATGGCAAAAGACATCCTGTGACCAATCCAATACCTTGCCCAGAGGAAATGTGCCCAGGAATGATTTTATTAGCGATTTCTTTACCCATTAACGATTGCATACATCACTGTACGTTTGCAGGTCTTCCTGATCTCCCTGTCAAGGCACTTACTAACACAACCAGAACCAGGTATCTTTGCCCCTCAAATGCCATCTGAATGACTATACCCCCTGATTTGCAGAGAGCAGTCTAAAAGCTGAGTGGAGCTGGCATACGACACTGTCTGTGTTCTTCACAAATAGGGTTGTCGTCTTATTCTTGGCAGAACTGGTGTCATCTGGCCTTTACCTCATTAGGTTTGTCTAGAGTCTTCCCCATCTGGGAGGGAAATCTGATAAATGACTTGAACACAAGGTTGTGCCAACAGAGGAGCAAGAATAACGGGGTGGAAATTGGCAACTATCTCAGGGAAACATGTTTCCAAACAGAGAGAGAAGCTGAGATGGCCCATGGCCCAGACTCCAGTGTGAGGCTTCCTGTGGTGGAGTGAGTCCCTCTCTGACTAAGGTCGTAGCAAAGCTTGGTTCAAGGGCATAAGAATGCAGCCTCTATGGACTATGCTACAATGGCCATTGACTTCATTTTACATGGTGTAAGCAAATATTAAAAGCTGGGTTTTGTCAAACACTAAGCATGTAGCAAATGGTCTGCTAGGTACAGCCACAGGCATCACCTCTCAGGGGAAGGCTCAACATGGCTCTCAAAGCCCAGGAACCGGCTCTTTCCCCTAATGGCACCATGGGTGATTTCTCTCTGCTTTCCTATGCATTTTAAATGTTCAATGTTGAACAATTAGTCCATACAACAAAAGAACATCAAACTCTGTTTATAAATTTATGTCTATTCACTGATCAGACACAATAGAGACGGACGAGGAAAATACATCTCTGTCCATGAGAGGACCAGAGGACAGTTATATTCCAAAAGCAATGAACACACCTGCTGGTTTTGACCTTGCTTCTGAAATGCCTTTCCTAATGCAGAGATAATAGAGACCTTGATGAAGGGCTGATTCTAGGGCTAAGAAAGAGATGAATCTATAGTATTTTGTTGTGATAATGGGGAGGGGATACTAAAGACAATCATGGCAATGCATCACATGAAAGGGCACTGGGGAAATTTTGAGTGAGAAAATAAATTCATAGTGAGAAAACAGGAAAGCACGGACTAAATTGAGAGGAATTAAATAACAAATGGAAAGGCTGATGAAGAATAGGTTATTTACCAATCTCGAAGTCTGTCACCTCAGGTTAATACTTAGTAATTGTCAGGCAGGAGTGAGGAGAGTAATTTTATAGCAGGGAAGCTAGTGATTGACACCATTGTCACAAGACATGATGAGGCGGTTGACATTGTGCGACACCCGCTTAGGAGGTCTGGAAAGGACTCTCCTCACTTCTGTGACATTCTTGCTAGACTTAAATTCAAAACATCAGACTAACAGTAAACGCTACAGGCTTTACAAATTATCTGCTCTCTTGCCTGAGTTAGCTTTGACTATCAACTTGACACAGCCTGGAGTCACCTGAGAAGGAGGCGTCAGTTGAAGGACTACCCAGATCAGACAGGGCTGTGTGCCTATGTGTGAGAGATTATCTTGGTTGTTGGTTGATATAGGAAGGCTCGGTCCACTGATGGCAATGTCATCCCCTGGGCAGGTGATCCTGGGCTGTAAAGGAAGCTAGGCGAACATGAATCCAAGCATCAGAGCTCCTCCACGGTTTCTGTATCACGTTCCTGGCCTTGAGTGGCATGTTTTTATCACAGCAATAGACA
The DNA here is from genome assembly GCF_978045245.1 of Mus caroli. NCBI lineage: Eukaryota > Metazoa > Chordata > Mammalia > Rodentia > Muridae > Mus > Mus caroli. The sequence continues at coordinate 3,052,899 of NW_028227275.1, forward strand.
GGAAAACTAGCACACATAATCTTCAGAAGAAATCATGATTGTGGGGTCTGAGGTGAGTCTTAGGGGACAGACAATATTCCCGATGACAGAAATACAACGTGGCCCTAAACTGGGACCATTCTGGAAACTTTTTGACGTCTGAGACTTAAAGAGATGCAAAAGCAGAGATGCTAGCTTCTGGCCTTGCTGCTTGTGTTTTGGAAATGAAATGACTTTATGTGCAGTAAATATACAAAAAAAAAAGAGTATCTGGTGTGATGAATATCATGTCTTCAGGTCAAAGAGTGTACAACTTGCCAAAGTTTTGGTGGGTTTTTAGTTGGCTTTAAAAATACAAAAAAGAAAGTCACTTATGTACCAGAATGAATGGACTACATGGTAAGGTTGTGAACATTAATGCAGAGGGAATTCTATTTCTACCTGGAGGTGACCCCAAGACTTAGAGCTGAGTCAAGATTTCCTTAATGTATGTCTTAAGGCAGACATCATTCTATATCTGAAAGTTTTCCATCCTACAGCATATACGTAATGTCTAAGACATTTTTACAGAACGAAATGAACCTTCTCCCTCAATTCAAAACACGCCATTGGCTGGGCGGTGGTGGCGCACACCTTTAATTCCAGCACTTGGGAGGCAAAGACAGGTGGATTTCTGAGTTTGAGGTCAGCCTGGTCTACAAAGTGAGTTCCAGGACAGCCAGGGCTATACAGAGAAACCCTGTCTCGAAAAACCAAAAAAACAAACAAACAAAAACAAACAAACAAACAAACAAACAAAACCCACACCATTGGAGGGCCTACAATGCCAACCATCCCACCGACAAGAACTAGTTGTCAAAATTAATGTCAGGAGGACTAGATGAGGTGAGGTGCTGAAGTGGTTTATTATTTTTGAATGAGTTATTAATGAGTTTCGATCCCAGCAATAATTAAATACCAGGGCCAATTTTCAGGAGATTAATTAGGTGAGATCATCTGGATTGATGCATCCAGGTAAATCCTAAGCATGGCCAATGGTCCAGAGTAAACATCTGCCATTATCACAGTCATTAGCCTTATCATTATCACTGTAACAGCAAACAGGCTTCCTAGGATGTTTCTCTCCTCTTCATTGCAGGTGGGCACACTCCAGGCTCATCTCGAGGCAGCATGCAACAATTTAAACATGCGTCAGTAAGGTGTGTCAGAAACTGGCTCCTCATGCTGAACATTATGAATCCATCAGAGCAGTGGCCATTGGTGCTGAGACAAGAGATCCCCTTGGGGACATCGCAGTGCAAGACTCAATAACCAACAGACTGCTTTAAGGTCACACATATTGACCTATAATTGGTTCCTCCCAGAGAGTTAAAGGCGAAAGGAAGGTCTGTGAAAATTGCAATCCCAGAGTGTTTCTGCTTTTATTCTTCCATCTGTTACTCCTATAAAACAGTGAACTAAGAAACTGAGGCTGGCCATGTAGTCAGGATGAAAAGGTAGCTTTAAATGGTGTGCCCAGTAAACTAATTGGTTTGTAACTAGGGGAAGGGAAAAAGCGGAACATGATATCTACTGCCAGCAAAATGAAAGACTAGGCACCTCGACCAATCTCCCCACTGAAAATAGCTTAAAATGCTGGCAAAACACTGTGAGCGCCCTCTGAAGTGCTCTGAGGAGCTGGCAAGAAAATAAAAAACACGGAGGCCAGAGAATGAGGTGAAGACAACGGGAACTCGAGAAGCAGAAATGGAGCAGCTTTCATTGGGGCTATTTGCAGAGCCAAGGACATCAAACATCCAGTTTTCCAGGCACATGCAACACCAGGGACAAAGCTCGGGTCTGTTCAGGAGGAGTGACTCGAAGAACAGTCCCTAACTAACTAATAAAACCAGATTCCTCGAAGCTTGGTTCTCAGTGTAGGGAGGATTAGAAATGAGTCCACTCTGCCCCCACCAAAAAATGTGCTGCCCTGGAGCCCCAGAACCAAAGGATGAAGAGGGTCTCAAAGAAACCATTCTGACACTATGCTCCTTGCTTGGGGTGCAGTCTAAGTTCTGTGCAAGTGCCCCCAGATTAGCCAGGAGCCTGGGCATCAGCGGATCTTCTCTTCCATACTATCGCTGACCCCAGAGCAGTGCTGACCACAGAGGGGCCCACAGCCGTGATTGGGAGACTCTAAGAGGAAAAGTCTAACAGAGGTAGTGTAGGGGCAGGGAAAAAAACAAGTCTGATGAAAGCCATGAATGCCCTCGTTCAGGAGGTGTCAACTCCATGTATGACGAGTATAAACAGAGACGTGTCACAGGGAAGATGCCAGCAGAGCCACCAAGGGAGAGAGGAATCCTGCAAGCAGAAAGTTGGCAGCCATCACTGTGATTGATATACAGGAACCCTCAAAGACGCACTGCCGTCTTCTCAGCAGGAACAGAGAAGGTCAGAAGTCAGTGGTGTGAGTACCCAAAATGCTGCTGACATATTAAAAAAGAATGATCTACCCTGGATTTTATAACTAGTAAAGTTAGCTTATGAAAATGAAGGCACCAAAGGCATTCCAGATAAACAAAAACCAAAATAATATCTGTTTCCAGTCAAGCTGATTTACAGACAATGTGAAAAGTAATTCTTTAGGCTAAAAGGTCCATGATCCCAGATGGTAATTTGAATCTATGTGGGGAAAAAAAAAAGAGTACTAATACTTTTATACAAAGGAAGAAAGAAAATATGTCATATATTTTCTCCTTTCTCCTTTTGACTGAACTGAAATTCACTGTAAAAACAAAAAAACAAAAATAAACAAAACAACAAAAACAAAAAGAAACAACCAAACCAGCAACAACAACAACAAAAACCCAGTGTGTATGTAAGTATGTTGTTGAGGTTATAATTTATAGAAATATAAAGTATTTTTCCCTAACAAAAACCCTGAAAAAAGCATCTTGAGGGCCTGGGGTTTCTTGTGGCTGCTGATTTGTAGGGGAAGCCAGGGGGCAGGCATGGGAGGCAGCTGCCCACACAGCCCCAGCTGCCCACACAGTGTCTGCCGATAGAAAGCAATGGGACACAGTTCTGCAGTCAGCTTGTTCCCTTTCCTCTTCCACTCATCCAAGCAGTGCAGGCCTCCAGCCTGTGAGACTCGGTGTGCACATTCAGGGTGTGATACAGCAGCGTTGTTTCCTAAGTGACTCTAGGACCAGTCAAGTTGACAATGGAGACTAGCCATCACAGGAGGTGAGTGTCCTAAGAGCCATCCACCAAGTGGAAAGTGCTGCCTGTTAGTCACATCCTTCTAAATGACAGACCAGCCAGACTTTAGATGCGTTTGGCATTCTGCACCCACAGAACATCCTGTGTTTGGATAAAAAAGATTTGAAAAAACATCATGTCCATGCTGAACATATAAAGCTTTTATTCTGTCACGATTAACTAAAACACAGCCTAAAATTATTCATGTAATATTCATACTGCATTAGGTTTTATAAGTGATCTGGAGATCATTTAAAATGGAAGGCTATGCATAGGTCTTCTAAAAAAAATCTACATTATTTTATGTAAGGGACTTGAGTATAGTCATCTGTGTATCTACATTCCATCTATAGAAAGCTTTGGAGTCAGCTTCCAAAGACTATAGAAAATAGTACAACTGCATCTTTTTCTTTCTCCACTCCTCTCTTGACTGATTTTAATGCAATTGTGTGAAACAATAGGCATAGAGTTTGTAGAGAAACAACAGGTGGAAACATGAGACCCAGGAGATAGAAAAATGCTACATTGGTGCAAGAAGCTGACACCAGTCAGACGCAGGAGGACTGGCGCCCTGAAAGGTGATGGGGAGTCTCTCTGAGAGTGTACTTTCACAGTGGCAGCTAAGAGTGATCACTGAGGGAATGAGGAATGATTGCTGATGTGCTGTCTTCAACATGGAACTCTGACGACTGTGCCATGGCTCGGAGAGTACGATAAATCCACCAAGTTGTGCAGCGTCAAAGGTGTGTCATTATGACACACGATGAAACTGTTAAGAGTGAGAAGATTTCAATATTGATAAAGTAAAAAAGGAAGCCACGGAACAGAAGATAATTACATTAGGTATAATTGAGGGAGAAGTGGTTTACAGACTATGAAAAGAACTTCTACAAATAGGTAACTGAAAGAGCCCAACTATGAGGAAGAACTACCAACCACAGCTGTAGCCCATAAAGACACGAGACAGTCTTCATTAATGATCAGAAACATAATAGTAAGTCCCTGTGAAATACTTCCACAGCTACCAGACAGGCAAATCCAAGCATCTCTGAGAACCCCAAGCCTCAACATAGATTTAGTCCATTGGGAATACACAATGAGACCAACAAGAGGAATCAGTGGGTAAAGGTGCCTGCTGGGTAAGCCAGAAGACCTGTGTTGGATCTCCAGAATCTACATAGAGATGGAAGGAGGGGCATGACCCCATAAAGTTGTCCTCTGATCTCCATCCACATGCCGTGGTATATACCCCCACTCTGATATCCACACATATGCCCTGATGAATACACCCTCTACACACAGCAGGCACACACTCATGTAACAACAATACATGCTTAAATAATTAAAAAAAAAAAAACCAACCAAAGGAGGTAATGCAACTTTTGGAAAATAATTTGGAGTTATCTAATAAAACTCAACATGCACACACGCTGTGAACCAGGAAGCTTGCTCCTGTCTGTCTTCTTCAAGGCAATGAAATCCAAGCCAGCAGCAACCAGCAAATGAACCACTGGAATGTGAGAGATTTCAAAGATATCATGCTGGGAAAAGATGATGCAAAATAACTCATGAATAACTTTTTATATTAGTTACATGTTGACATCATAATGTTTTAAACATTCTAGGTTTTACAGTGTTATTAAATTTATTTCATATTTATACCTTTTATGTGATTACTGGAAAATTTTAGATTATTTATGTGCCTTTTTTTGAACACTACAGATGTGATGGTTAACATAGGTTTTCAACTTGACAGAAAGGAATAAACCGGTCTGGATAGGAGTTTCTAGTTGGATTAATGGAATGGAAAGACTCACCCTGACTGTGAATAAAAAGGAGAAGATTTGAGGGTCAGTATGGATCTCCCTCTCTGCTTCCTGACGTTTGATGTAATGTGACCAGCTGCCTCACACTTGACTTCACCCAAACCTGCGAGCAAACTAAGCCCTTCCTTTCTTCCACAGTTACTTTTGCCAGATACTTTGTCACAACATTAAGAAAAATAACTAAATCAGCTCCTCAGAGAAACCTTGTACAAGAATAGCTAACACACACAGGAAACATCAGTCAGTCTTGATCACAGGAGTAAAAGTAAACTGGAAACATTAAAACTGGGGACAACCCAGGTGCCCTCAGCACAATAGGGTGAACCACAGTCTTCAACTATTGGAACAACAGAAAAAAACAGTGTATCAAAGTGTCAGGAAAAGATCTCTAACTATGTGTATCCATAGAAGGATCTTCAAAACAATTCCAAATGAGGTTCTCACTGGGTGGCAATGGTGTGTTCTTTTTTAAGTAATTTATTTTAAAACTTCTGCAGGCATCATTCCACTCTCTTCTCAAAGTCCACCAAGAGTACTCATCCCTAGAGGGATAGCTCTATCCATCTTTCCAAGGCCAGGGGACATCACAGAGAGTGGGTAGAAAGAATGCAGGTGCCAGAGAATCAAACTCACGGCAGCCACAGTTACCCATGCAAGAGGAGCCTGTCAGCAGTTCACCACCAACAGAAGAGGGTCTCGTGAAGATCTGTCCCCTGGAAGCTATTGACAATCAATGATTGAAAGGAAACACACAAGCAACTTTAATTAATCTCAGGGACACACATGTGCAACACACACACACAAAACTAGAAAGTTTGCTGGAAAGAAGTTGTTCAACAGGAAGGGAGGGGGAGTAAGAGAGGTTAATGGGGTATCTATAGTAAAGACCCAAGATGTTGCATACCTGTATCAAATTGTTGGTGAATAAAAATAATTATAAAGAAGAGAACAGCTGAATAAAATAAATTCAAAGAAATCAAAGAAGAGAAATTAATGGGGTAATGCAAAAAAAAAATCACTTAATTAAAAAAAGTAGTGAAAAAAATTATCTTGGTTGGAAAAAGCCCCAAACTTCTTTTATTACCAAGTTTCTGAGCCTATACATGTGGAGTTGGTAGACCCAGTAGAGAGGACAAGGAGGCACCAGAGTGAGTTCTGAGGATTCGCTGGGCATTTCTGACTTTGGGGTTTTGACTACTTCCACATTAAAGGCAGCACAGCTTGGCTCTTGATGCTTCTAAAACAGAGAGTGTTCTGTTTTGAAAAGCCAGGAGCAAACTTCCTGGGAATTATTCCAGATCTGGGTCAGTGCAACCCAGAGAAGTTCACATCAGTTAATCCTGCCCTCCACGTCCTCCCATGACCACTCTGACCTGGAGACTCAACCTCTCTGTGGGAGCTAGTTTTACCTGAGTTCTTTGATAGTGTGAGAAATATTTGAAAGGCTTTACATTTTAATGATACCTTAAAGTCCTTTTCAGTTTTCACTTTATTTGTCAGAACAGAAGCTTGGCTCAGCTTTTTGTTGGTGTCTTTGGTGTTATTTAGACTGCCTCAGAGTCCCTGGGAAACCAGGTTCAAGGTGAGGTGAAACTGTTTTCTTGGTAGTCAGAGGTTAAGTAGCTTTACGTTATCTACCAAGGTGAGTGATCTCAAAGGAAGCTTTCAAACTCTGGGCACAATTGTTTGTATTTACTCTAGGTCCACAATCCAAGGTGAAGGGGTGTGGTTCATTCCTTCTCTGCCTCCCCAACCACATAGGCTCTTGTTCAACAGAAGGATTAAAGGGGAGAAAAGCAAGTCTAAACCACCCACCCTTTATGGCTGGAGATGCCAGGCACGAGAGAGACACTGTCATCCTCAACGGTTGTCCTACTGCTTGTCAGGGAAGCTTCTCTCACAAGTGGCCCAGCAATGTTGAGAGGGAGTCACCTCCTGGTAGCATCCCAGGTATTATAGGTAAAAGGGAACAACCTCCTACCCTGTCCATTGTTCAGGGGGAATGGAGCTGATAGCTCTGGAGAAAGCTTTTTCTATCCATGTAGACTTCCATTATAATCAAAGCCCAGCCAGGCTATGGCAACAGCGAGCTAAGCAACTGGAGCAACGATTCTCAGGCATTATTTTTATGGCATAGAATATGTATGCTTTGAAGCTAAATAGATTTTCACAGAAAAGTTTGTCATTTGAGAGTAAAGCTGGTCTTAATGTTGCAGCTAGAATAATCTTTTTTTAAAAAATGAAGATCAAATCCAGGGCCTTGTACAAACCAGGCAAGTGAATTCCATCAGGCTACATCCTGACTCAAGAGCTACTTCAGGTTTCCTTGAGAAGGTGGCATGTAAGCCAAGACCACCATGACAATAAAATCTAGGGACAGAGCCCTTCAGAAAGGGAGAGAAGAGTGTGCAAAGACCTAAAGGTGGCAAGTGGTGTGCACAAGAAGCAAGAGATGGCCATTGCACGCAGGCAGATTGCAAGAGCCCACGGGTGGGCTAAATAAATAGCCAATCTCCAAGCAATGCATCAGAACTTATATCACTATCAGAGACTTAAGGATCTGCTCAGGTTGCTTGGGACCTATATGTACTTGGCCTGAGGTACATGAGTAGTATAGATAGCCATTAGATCGTAGCACGACCACACAATCCCCAGGGAACATCCACCAGCAGATGACTAGACAGCAAAAGGGTCCCCTCCCTGGTCTAAGCACAGTGTCTTAGAGGAAACATGCCAGGGGGTGGAGTCTGATCATACAGGATCCACTTAAGATATCTGACCCCTCCCACCGGAAGAAGTTCTATTGGACAGATCTGTGTTTTGTCAAATAGCAAATCCTATATTGTGAGCAGTTGAAATACACTTCAATTGAATGTGGTGCAGGGTTAGATTTAAGGATTCCTTGGGGGAAAATGCCCTCTTTCCTCACAGACTTACCTCAGTAATTCCCCTCTCCTGTGCCTGAGACACAGCTACCCTGAGTCTCTGGTTTGTGTACCATGGGTCTCAAACAATGTATAGATGCTATCCTGTGCAATTGCTCTAAGACCTGGGTACTATTTCTATCTGAGCAAGCTGAGAAAACAAAGAAGTAGAGAGAAAGTAACTTGCCCACAACTAAAAACAGGCAAATGCAAGATCTGAAGTGAGCTGTACTGACATCCTTTTATTGTTTGTGTGTGTCTGTATGCGTGTGAGTATGGGGGTGTGAGTGTGTGTCTATGTATGTATGCAAATGTGTTTGAGTATGTGTGCTCATGTATGTGTCTGTCTGTGTGCACATGTGCTTGTATGTCTGTACATGTATTTGCATGTGTGCATATGTGTATGTGTGCACATGTGTTTGTGTGCATGTACATGTGTTTGCATGTGTACACGTGTGTTTACATGTGTGCACATGTGTTTGTATGCACGCACATGTGTTTCTATGTGTGCACATGGGCTTGTATGTGTGCACAGATCCTTCACAGAAGTGGAAGTCAGAAGTCAGTCCTCTCTGTCAGTTCTCATCATCTGTCTTGTCTGAGTTGAGACTGTTCTAACTCAGGGACCATTTCGGGCCAGCTGGAGCAAGTGAGACTGGCACAGTCAGCGGCCTCTTAAGGTAGTCTGGAGCAGAGAGAGAGATGTGAAATCCGGCCTTTGGAGGACAGGCAGCAGACACAGGTCCGTTCTGAACTTTGAGGGCTAAGATTTGGTAGAATAGGTTACCTTTGAAAATGCCCCCAGATTCCATGCGTCTCCTTGCAAAGTGATTTTGCACCCAGTTCCTCCATGCAGATGTTGTCTGTTTCCATACTTGTGACTCGGGGATGGCCATGTGAACTGTAAGACTTACCTATGGGGCCAGTTCTCAGGATCCCCCCACAACTTCTGCCATTGCTATTCACATGAGCTCTGCTAGCCTGATGGGGTGGGAGATGGACTTGGTTGTTTCAGCTGAGGTCAACTAGAGCAATGAGGCCAAGCAGGTCTACAACTAATTCCAACAAGAATCTCAACCCATAGACCCACAGAGGCTCTCAGCTACCAACTGTGAAGGATAACACGCTGGTGTGTCACATAAGAGCTCTTTGCTCCAGCTGGTGGTGAGCATGGGTGGGTGGGCAAATGCAAGAACATAGCAGAGAGTAGGACAGACTGAGAGACTTGGGCTTGGGCTGCAGTGGGAGGGGCAGGGTACACACCTCACCCCTGGAGTGTTAGTAACACCTAGGAAGCAGGCAGGGTAAACCGTGGGAAGAGAGATCTAGATCTTCTTTCCCCTGGATTCAAGGGCTTAACCTCTTCAAGTAAATAAAGGCAGCGCCTGTGTTGGTCCAGAATCTTCTGGGAATAGAATACACACAGGCTAGTGTGGTGGGTCAGGGATGCTAAACCTGTGGGGTGGGTTGCAGAGCTTGCAGCAGCTTCTGGAGTCCTGATATGCCTGGGCCATTGACTCACATTCAACCTTCTGACCACAGACTTGTATCAGACCAAACCCAGGCAGGAGACTTGCCAAATAGGCTGGGCAGAGATTGCAGAGGGCAGGGGACACCAGCAGTCACACATTCCAGACATCTCCCGCGCAATTAATGGAATGGAAACGTGCTGTTCACGATCAGCAGTATCAAAGAGAGAGCTTTGCACTCTGCAGGTGCTCCAAGCAGGCACCATCTGTCACCGCTGGCCTCTCTTCTCGGGAGCACAGCGTTCCAACAGGAAGAGCCACATGGAAGATGAGGGATGGAATTAGACTTGGAGTAAGTTCATCGTGCAGTACAGGCCTGGGTAAGGTCAGAAGAGAGCTATGGAGTTGTTGGGGCATGAGCCAGTGGGAGAGCCAGCCATGTTCTTTAGTTTTCCCTAGCAAGAGATGCTGGGGATACAGGATGGAGGATGGGTTAAGCCAGCCTTCCCTAGGCGCCACCCTCAATCTCTGCTCTCTTAAATCCCCCATGGACAGATGTGTATACTGGGTGCCACTTTTCACAGCCTTTCCTGCTCTCAGACAACAAGTATCCCACATTATCTGCCCATGCTCTGGAGTCAGACTGGGCTGGATATGACCCAGGTCAGATAGTAACTCAGTTTCTGTCATTCTTCTCCAGCAAATGGGTTTGGAGGTAGCAAGCCCTTAGCTGCTGTAGCTGTGGTGAGTAATAATGTCATGGGGCCAGCAGAGCAAACCAGCCCATCTCTGGCATCACTGCCATTTCCACCACTCCAGTCCTCACTAGGCATGGGCTGAGGGCTGGGAAGCATTGCACATGGTTCCTTCTTATCAGAGACTTGGGTCAAAGCCCATCTACTGTGTTAGCATTTCTTCTAGATTCTGCCCAGTTACCTGGCAACAGCCAGGGATGTCTGACTCACTATTAAAGGGGGGATGCATTCCCCTCCCCTTCTCTCTCCATGTGTTCATGGCTGTCTGTGTGTGTGTGTGTGTGTGTGTGTCTCCTTTCCTTTCCCTGTCTCTACTCTCTCCTCCCCTGCCCTCCCCTCATACCCTGAATAAACCCTATTCCATATCATATCTATAGTGTGGTTGTTACCTCAGGAGGAAGAGATGCCTCAGCACAGCCCCCCACAGAGACACCCTCTTCCCTTCCCCCACCCCAGGCACCATACCCTGCCTCCTCCAAATATATCTCTGGTTTCTCTTTCTTTTTTATACTGGTAGGACTCCTTCTTACTTGAGGAAGTCATAGCTTTCCTAGTAACGCCTTCTTGGCCTTACTAGATTGGCTGTGAGTCACCCACACTGAGGATGGTTAATACGCTTTAACCAAAGATAATTCCATCCAAAGAGCACCTTCTCAAAGCACTTTCTAGATTAATGTCTGAACAGATGTTTGGACATGTGGATCAAAGAATGTGGTACATGGATAGAGACCCCAGCTTTGTCACTGACAATGGAGCTATAGAAAGAGAACCACACACAATAAACCACACCAACCCATGGGAATACCTAAATGAAGACTTGATTTGCATCCTCCAGGAGACCCCAGAAATAATGGAGACGTGGCACATACTTTATAGGGAGATCAAGTGGAATAAATGGGAGAAAACTACGCTTTGGGCAACCAGCATCATGCCTGGGATAAGCTGGTGCCAGAGAATCACCTCCACATTAAGACCCCGAGCAAACAGCACCAGGTGGCATCCTTCTAGATGATGGGAAAGCCTATTCTCAGAGCATTTTCACACAGCAAGCCACTGCCGTAGCTATCTCCTGTAAGAATCCCTCACCCAGGAGAGAGATTTACTGCCATAAAAAATACTGCCCTGCTGGCCAGGAGAGCTGCCGTGCCTGCAGTACCCATAGGAGGCCTGCTGCCCGCAGCCACACACACCAATCTAAGCAGTATTATTAAAGCATAAATTCCCATCGCTTGTCTCGCTCTCATTGGGCCGAGGCATCACCATGTTCATTAGCGGGAAATGTGAGGTTATATAATCTAATTTTTACAACTCTCCGAGGAGAGTGTGGGTCATACATTAGCCTGAGATTTCAACCTTTAAAGATAAGGGGAATGTCATATTTATTAAAAAGGACCACAAAGTATAATGAGAATTATTACCCCAAATAGGCAAAACAACCCAGAATGCACAGAAAGGATTGCTCATAATTCTCTCTCATCTGTGGCCTCTGAAGCAGGAACACGGATGAAACAGCTCAGAGGCACTTCCATGCTTCCCAAAGCACACCTGGGCTCTGAGCAGGGGCCCAGGTAGACAAGAGTTAGCACTGTAAACCTTGGTGGTTGGCTAGCCGGAAGCTGCCAAGTCCCATCAGCCTTCAGAGCATGGGCTGGGCAAGAGGTCAACCTAGGTTCTCTCTGGCTCCCCTCATGCTGGAAGCACCAATCAGGTCACGGAAACATCCAATACCAATACAGAGGGTGCATGGTTGCTTCTGTCAATGTGTGAGAGTGAACATCTGTGATGGCGCCACCCTCCAAAGGCAAATGATCATCTTATCCTTTCTGCCCCATGTCCTTTCTTCTGACCTCCAGGAGCATCAAGAACAGCAGCAGTGCTCTCTGGGGCAAATGAACCTAGACGGGGATTCTACAGCATCCTTGGTGGCTACCGATGTTCTGTCTGCCCATGCGCCCGAGAGACCTCTCAATGTTACCAGTGCTCTGGCTACCCATGCGCCTAACAAAGCCCTCAGTGTTACCAATTCTCTGTCAGCTCATGCGCCTAATAGAGCCCTCAGAGGTTTTCATGGTGGTGTTAATGGTGTTCAGAACTGGCTGTGGCTGCAAGAGTATTGGCTGAAACAGGTCTGAAACATTCTAGAAGCATCAAAGAAGGAAATGTTTTACCTGCTGGCACATTGTGTGGGTTCTCCTGGTGCTCCAATTACCGAATGATCCCATGGGAACAGCCTGGCAGATGCCCATATGTAAGGGTTCCTTGTGCCCCCTCTTCCACTCCATCTCCTGAGCCCCAGCCTTGCAACCAAATGTGGGAGGTTTGAGTTATATGTGGCTCTCACCCAACCCTTCTACTGCCTTGGCTATTCTTTGCTCCCTACCTACCTCCCCACTTTGACAGTGTCCAATCCATGGGTGGGATCTCTTCATGGGCAGACCTCTGTGCCCACTTCCTTCTCTCTGAAGAGTGTGTGGCATGAGGTAGCTGGGCTGCCTATGCCTTGCTCACCCGATCACTCCACCAGAACTCCATCAGGACTGCTGTGGGAATTCATAAATGGCAAGCGAGGTAGGAAGCCAAACTCCTTAAGATGCAGAGTCTCACAAGTCCAAGGATGCTGGAGACAGTATCAACTCCTTCACTCTAAGCTTGGAGAGAAGTTCAAGGCCAAAGAGAAGACAGAAGTCTAGCCCAGAGCACATCCCAGCCCCTCACACATCTATCCTAGAGCTATGCAGCAGGAAGCACTAATACTGACTCAGCAAATCTAAATCTTTCTTGTTGCAGTTTGAGCCAATTTCCTGGGCAGTCCGATGTACATTTCATCAAGGACACATGGGTGGCAATTATGTTTCAGAGTGGCTATTATGGGCAGGCTCGGCGGATGACAGCCTTTTAAGTTTTCAGAAGTGTCTGTGTCTTTATTCCTTGCCATATGGACTTCCTGCTCTGCTCTGCATATTTAAAAACTTGTCTTCTTTCTTATCTGTTTGAAATACATTTAATCCATCGGAATAGTCAGGACATCAAGTAAAACCATGACTGCAGCTACTGATCGATATCCCACCTGGGAAATGTGCTTAAGCAAGGTTGGCTTACGCTCCAATCTCAGAGCAAAGCTGAGCAGAGCTTGCTTAAGGATGTTCCAGACCTTCGCTTCTTTAATTCCCTTAAATCCTGAACCCCTGTGACTGTCGATGAAACACAGAAACAAATGTTTATAACTAGGTTATCCTAACTTGGAAAGTGTGTTTCCTTGAGCTACTATATGCATTTTAAAATAATTCCCTCTGATGTACAACACACAAAAAAAATCCATCCTCAGAGAGTGGCTGTCGCTGGGATCCTGGGATCCTTTGACACAAAGAGCTTCAGGCACTGAAACCAGACTCTGTGAAAATAAATATTAATGGAGACGTGGGTGTTAAGCAAAACCTCATGTTGTATTTGCAAAATACCCATAGTAAGAGCAGGCATTGAAAAAGAAAAAGAATTTGATGCTTCCAAACAGCATGGAAGCAGGGTTGCAGCAGTACTGACGTGTCTCCTTCACCCCTTGGTGTAGGAGGCATGGTTTCTGTCTGGGTGGTCTGGGTGGGAAGATATAATTTTTCATATTACATATTAACTTCATAGATGTGGATATATATTTCATAAAAGACTATTCTCCCTTCCCATAATATTCCTATTTTCATCAGTGCCCGGTCACAGTGAAAAGGCTCAGGTTTCAAGGAGTCCCTTCGAGGCATGTGGGACAGATCACTCTTTGCTGATACTTAACAGATCTCTGCTTGAGTCAAAGGCAGAGAAAGGTTGACATTTCGAAATAGCCTTGGGGAGTTTGTGAAGTCAGACTTCTGGCCTGCAGGTGTCATCCTGATGACTCCCCTTGGGCAAGGAAGCCTGCCGCCATTGGTGGTCGCAACAGGAAAGGATCACCTGAGCAAGTGAAAGTTAACTTGGGGTCACGGGGTCCTCATAATGGCTGCGGAGATGGGGAAGGAGTGGACTTTGAGCCTTAATTCTAGGATCAGTGGGTTACAGAATATTTCTGAATGAGGAGCTAGAGGCACAATTACCTATGACTTCTGTTGGCCTTTGAAGTTCCCTGGGAACTAATTGCCCATGGAACATTCGCCCCAAGAAGGCTGATTCTGGGACAAGCCACAGTGAGTCTCAAAGGAGGGGGGAACAGAACAGAAATCTTATTTTCCTAAGGGGACAGGAAAGTATTCTTTATCTGTCTATAACTGTTAAAACAGGCATCCTGATTATTATTTTTTAAAAAAGAATATAAACCTAAAGAACCATTGGTGTCCCAAGAGACACTGTCACCAAGTTCAGATCTAAGCAAGCTGGCTTGGTCTTTGCCAGTTTAGTAGATCTCTGTTTACTTTTAGTGACACTTTCTGAAAAATGGTTTTACTGTCTTGGTTTTCCTTTTAATTTTCAACCATTTTTTTTCTTCTCTTCTGAATGAGCAGCAAACCCACAGATACTAGAATCAAAGACTTCCCTTCAAAAACCACTTGAAAACTAAATGCATCCTAGTTGTACCAAGTTTCTAATAACCAGATCTACCGGTTAATACAAGTAGAAAAATATTAAAATCAGAATCATTTCATGCTAGATTATTCCATTATTTCCTCTCAGCCCCAGCCCCTTTCATTCCACTTTATTGTCTTTATTATAATAAGCACAAGAAGCTATAAGATGTGAAAGCAAGAAACTCCAGCTCCAGGGAGGAGACTGCACTCCAGGCATAAGAATTGATCATCCACTCTTCCTATTCATGCTGTTCAGACTCATGTTGGTCTTTCTAATTTTAACAGCAAAAGTCAGCTTGGGAAAGAGTGATTCTGTGCAAAATTTCACAATAAGTTAACAATCCCCACTGTGAGGAGTCAACAGTTACAGCATACGTCATCGTCAGGGGGACGGCATTCAGAGGAGATAATTATGAACGGAGCTTACATGTTACTTGCCTCTAATTGCAGCTCTGGTTGACAAGAGGAGGGCCTTGCTTGCTTGAGGAACACATGTTTGGTAAATTGAGTTCTCATTTGGAAGACTAATGGGTTCCATGACATCTGTCAGAGACCCTCACTCTCGTCTCTGATGGGAAACAGAGTCTGTCCTTCTGGAGCCCTGGTCCCTCTGTAGAGAACTGAGCCATGGAGTGAGGAGCAGCAGGCTGTGGTGTGGCTGAGCTGTGGTTTCACCCAGCTCTTAACAATGGAATTCCTCAACCCTAAAAACCAACTCTCCCACCAGAGTCTTAGGCTTGCGTCTCCACCAAAAGATATTTGTGTCCCAAAGGTGGCAGGCAAGATGTTTTAGATGAGACAGATGTGGGTTGTACTTAATTACTTCACAGTTACTTTCTGAGTGTTATTAACCACTCGCTTAGCACATGTGTGGGTTTCAGAGGGAGGATTACTTACAATGAAAAAGAGAAAGAGAGTAGCCCATTAGAGACATGCAAAAGCTGACAGTAAGTTAGGTACAGGGGTTGCTCAGGAAAGAGAAAATAAAGATGATGGAGACTTGGAAACTGAATCACGAATCCCCATCTCCTTCTAGACAGGCAGAGCCACCCCTGCCTCCTCCTGTTTGGATAGAGGGATGGAATGAGGGGGGAAATGTTTCGATTGGTTGGGTTCAACATTCAACTTGAATTTGGATATGTCATGGTATCTGAGGGGCTGAGAAACAGCACAAGTTAGCCTTCCTGTTTTGTCAACATGTGGGCCTTAACATTACAACCCAGACTTCAGTTTTTGAAAAATACAAACAGGGATTTCCAAAGCTCAGCAGTGTATGTGCCTTTGGACTCCTTGCCTTAGAAATCTTCCAAGACCCTGCTTCCAAACTCCCAGGCTCTCTGACCCAGAGATTCAAATTACAGAGACTGTGAGATCTGAAACCATGGAGGGCCAGGTCCTGCTCTCTGTGCTTTGACATGAGAGTCTACACACGTAGAGAGCATCCATTTTCAAGATGAAGAAATGATGACACAGAGTCATCACAGCTGTCCCCAGGCTGAGTTGAGAACTGCCACACACAGTGTCCTACATTGATGTCATCTCTCCCCATTGCTCACCTGTCATCAAAAGCCCCAAACTGCTGAGAGTCACAGTGAGGCCCAGGTCCATACTCCCAGGTCCCAGGTCCTCACAGTGAGTTCAAACATCCACTTCTCCAAGCTGCTCCCTCTGTCTCCTCAAGATGATGACCCTAGCTGATCAGTCATTGTCTTGAGAGGAATGATGCTGTCAATCAAAAGGGATGTGCCCATTGAAGAGGTAATTGTTTTCTTTCATTTTCATTTAAATTTCTTCTATAAAAGAATTTTAATGCCAGGTGGTAGCTTGGTAGGAGAAGGCCTTCACCTTGATGGGGGAAGGGAGACTTCTCTAGGTTTTCTTTTGCACCCCCCCCCACCACCCCGCTGGACCTGATCATCTCCCACACGCTCCATCATTTCAAGATAGGATATGCCTTATGAGAAAACATGATTGAAGACGATCTACACATCATTTCTCGGCTCTCCCTGGCTTTCCCCAAAGAGAGTGCCTGTTAGGCTGCGCAGAGGTGATTTTTCAAATCCGCTGTCTAAATTACCTGTGAGAGCAGGCTTCTTCTCAAGGTCAAATTAGTCTTTAAAGAATATTTTGTATCACTGAAGGCAAATTATTTTTATTCATCCTAGTGCCGGCAATAATACCATGTTAAAGTTATAATGAGGATTAGTCCAGTGCACTCAGATAATGAGAACAGTTACTGTGTAAAGAGACAGGCACTTCTTGAGACGGGCAGGTGTGGGATCACATGAGTTCTTCTTTGGCATGGAGGCTGCTTGATGACTATTTCCTTATGTGCATGGGAGGGTGCTTGGTCATTGTCCCTGGGTGTTCTCAGGTTCCAATAAAGCTGTTACACTGGGTTAGAGGACATATGCTTCTACTTACCCTGGGAACAAGGCAGCAAACAGTCACAAACAATCTGTAGATGTAAAATCTCCCTCCCCATCCTCCAAAATGGCACAGAAAGCTGCTTGAGGGATGGAGAAAGATGGCGCAGCCAGGAAAGTGGCAAACCCATACAAAAGCCAGCTGTGGTTATGCATCTCGGTAGCCTTAGTGCCGTGGGGAGGTAGTAGAAATATAGGCAGATCACTACAGCTTGCTTCCCAGTCAGTCCAGTCTTTTGGTGAGCTCTGAACTCAGTGAGAGATGCTGTCACAGAAGATCCAGTTGAAAGAGCTAGGGGGAAGATGCCCATTGTCAACCTCTGCCTACACACACACACACATACACACACACACACACACACACACACACACACACACATGCATGCTCGCACACCATGCACATGCCTGCCCACACCCATACTTGCTTACACACACATATATAACAAGCAATGGGGAGGGGAACCTCTGAATAATCAGACTGTGCAGTTCAAACTCTCTAGCAGAGGCTTCTCCCAAAACCAAGCAGGTTAAATATCCAACAAAGCCACTGTACTGGCTGATTTTATGTGTCAAGTTGACACAAGCTGGAGTTATCACAGAGAAAGGAGCCTCCCTTGAGGAAATGCCTCCATGAGATACAACTGTAAGGCATTTTCTCAATTAGTGATCAAGCAGGGAGGGCCCAGCCCATTGTGGGTGGTGCTATCATCCCTGGGCTGGTGGTCCTAGGTTCTATAAGAAAGCAAGATGAGCAAGCTAGAGGAAGCAATCTAATCTAGTAAGCAAGTACCCCTCCATGGCCTCTGCATCAGCTCCCACCTCCAGGTTCCTACCCTATGTGAGTTCCTGTCCTGACTTCCTTTGGTGATGAACAACAATGTGGAAGTGTAAGCTGAAAAAAAAAAAAAAAAAAAAACATTTCCTCCCCAACTTGATCCTTGGTCATGATATTTTGTGCAGGAATACAAACCCTTTCTAAGACAGCCACTTTTAACTTAGGCACTCCCCACCCCCATCTTCTTCGTGTCAAATATAAATCAGTGCAAACCAAAACCAGTTAACGTAAATTCAAGACCACTGCCCATGCCTCTCTCTGAAGCCTGAGGTTTGGGGGTCGACCAGAAGGACAGGTCTGAGTCAAAGGCATAACCAAGTTCAAGTTGATGGCTCCAAGGCTTATTAGTGTTGCTGAGAGATACACCAAGGATTAGAATGAAAAGCTCCACCTTATTCAGGTTGAAATTACAGGCTAACAGCCCCTGACTTTTTTACAGCACCATCATGTGCCTTTCTGCGATAAATAACACAGCACCAACTGCCTGCCTGCCAGCCAGCCAGGCAGTGCCAGCAACTCTGCTGCAGCTTACACTTCTCAACAACAAAATGCTCATTTTGCAGGTGGGGGAGCAGTTTTGGGATGCATTTGCATAGAATGCTGAGGTTTTAGAGACACATAGCATAGGAATTTAAATTTTGACTTCAGTGCCTTTGGTGTAGCTGTCCTTAATAAGACTAATAAAACTTGTGGTCGGGTTTCATTTTCATTCACACACTGAGGTGCCAGGCACCGTGCAGACCTTGTAAAGGAGAAACTCAAAAATTCACTGAGATCGAGAGAAGTCAGATCTCGTGGGCCAAGTCTGTACCAGGCAGGACAACAGAGTCCAGAGCAGGTGCCTGGATCCTGGCTATTTCAATTTCAGCTACAAGTGTGTCCCTGAGGATGGTCCCCATAACCTCCTCTGAAAGTCCTTTAGGAATGACCCACAAGGACAAAGCTGTTCTAAAAAGTGCACTTTTCCTCTAAGAGACGAAAGTAGGAGCATCCCCACGAACCAGACGTGGCTCTGGACATTCAGATAGCATAGTCAACATGAGAGGAAAACTGATAAGTGGCAGATCGTACAAGATGCAGATGTGACAGACTACTGAGTACATGTGCTCAGCACTTAGCATTGAAAAAGGCATGTGGTGGGTTTCGGAGACTGGTGGTCTTTCATACACAAATGGTCAAGGAATGATCTCAGAAGGAAACTGGGTGGCAGCACCTTGGTTGGGTTTTTGAGCTGCTTGGTTTCAGGAAGTAAAAGTTGACAGAATGCAGAGGGCTTAGACCAGAGGATTCCAGACACTAAACCCCAGCCAGGGTGCTGCAGAGAGAGAAGGTGATAAGTATGGTCCTCTCAGCAGTGATGTGCTTAGAAGATGATCAGGGGAAGGTGACTAGGGTCAGAGGTGAGAGGGCAGTGGCTGCTTGTTCACGCGGGATACCTACCTGCTCTGAGCTGCAGAGCCTGGAAGAAAAGTAATCCCAGCCTTGAAGAACATAATATCACTGATGACTTGAGATACAAATAAAATTACAAAGAGGACCGGAGGAAATTGCTGCAAATGAGTTATAGCAGAAGACAGACTAGTCAAGAATGAGTCCTATGGCCTGCCATCATCTGAGACGATCCATGAAGTGAAGCCCCTCAGACCTCAAGGGTGGCTGGACTCAAATAAGAGAGTACATTTATTTAGTACACAGAATGGCATCTGGTGTATAGAGGCTATGCAGCAAAACCTGGTAGTACAGAGAAGTTAAATCAATGAGCAGAAAAATGACAGGACATAACAAAACAAAGCAAAACTAGAAGACCAGGATGGAAAGATGGCTCCATGACCTCCTTGTAGTACAAGTATGAAGACCTGAGTTCAAATCCCTAGGACCCACCCTGAAGCTCAGCGTGACAATGCAAGTCTGTGGCTCAGTGCAGGGAAGGGGAGGAGGGCAGATCCTGGGGCTTGCTGGTCAACCAGCATAACCAAAAAAGGCCAACCCAAGTTCAGTGAGAGACTCTGAAGCAAACCATAAAGTGGAAAGTGATAGAGGAAGACACTAGCATGCACACACACACACACACACACACACACACACACACACAAGCATGCACAAATGTACACCAATTGGAAGGTTTATTAAAGTCACATATTAAACAAATGTGTAGAATCTTTTAGAAAATCAGAATATTAGTGGTTCATCTGACCTCTGGAATGATTATCAATAAACTATAAATTGTAGTCTTGTCATTACAATCAACCATTGTGGAATATCTTGCACAGGATAGTCAAGCTTCAAAGGACAGTAAGCGTAGAAGTCTACATTTTTCTTCACCGGCTTAGGTGCAGTCATCCTTAATAAGGCTTGCCTATAACCCATGATAGAGCTGCACTACCCACCAAGTGACTCAAATAAGAGAGTACATTTATTTAGTACACAGAATGGCATCTGGTGTATAGAGGCTATGCAGCAAAACCTGGTAGTACAGAGAAGTTAAATCAATGAGCCACTTGCAGAAGTTAAATCATTTGGCCACTTGCACTGGCCACCAGAAGGCCAGGCAAGACGTAGACCTTGTAAAGGAGGAACTAAAAACTTCATAGGCAATTGCTTCAGTAGCCCCAGATTCCTGGTAACGTTTAAGATGTATGCTAACATGTAAGTTAGTGCTGACAGACTGCTTTGGGAGAAATAGCTGTCATATTTTACCAAAGCCCTTGGAGGAGAGAAGTGAAGAATTTTCTATTGGAAAGGGAAGTACTGTTGTAGATGTATCCACAAGGATGAATTGTGCCATTTCCTTCCAAGAATTAAGAGTGGAGGTAAACTCCAACACAGACATCTTGTCCAGCTATTCGGAGAACTGGTTATAAAGTCAAATTGCAATTTGGGCTGAAGACCAATATCTTGCATGACATATTAAATAAAACATTGCATAAAGTTAAGAACCAGTAGGATAGAGTGGGGAAAATCTGAACAAAATTTAGAGGTGTCAGAAAGGTCAGTTAGGCTGAAGACAGGAGCTAATTTACCAGTATTGTGTGCTATTGCTGCTCAATGATTATGTAAACCCATGAATTTAAGCCACTATAAGACTCTGAACTATTGCAGGTTAAAAAAAAATTGCTTATTTGATCCACCAATTTTCCAACAGCAGCATCTGAACTATAAGAGGTAATTCACAACTAACATCGTTGCTGAATTAATTTTTTAATCAGTTAATCATGACCTTAACTTCTGAACAAATGGGCGGGTTTCACAATGTAAGCTTTGTCATGTGAATGATAGTGGAAAATATTCACCAGCTTTCTGTTACTGTAACAAAATTCCCCAAATAGTGAGCATCTAAAGAGGGAAGGTTTGTCTCAGCTCAGAGTTTGGCAGCATTAAGTCCTTGGCAGTTGGCAAGACAACTTAGGACAGACTAGCACCTGTGCCTAGTTAGCATATCTTGGCCAGGAGCATATGGAAGAAAACTGTTCATGTGATGGTCTAGTTATGAAGGACAGAGGTGAGGAAGAGACTGGCATCCCAGTCTTCCTCAAGAGCAAATCCCCAATGACCACCCAAAACCTCCCACAAGCTCCACCCCTAAAGCTTTCTACCACTTCCAATAGGGCCAAAGTGAGGATGATGCTTCTGCCACATAAGGATAATCCAAAAGGCCAAGGTGGGGAAGGCACCAATCCACTGGTCTGCCCTACCTGGGTGAGCTTGCCCACTCGATTCTTAGTTCCTGTGCGTGTCACTGCAAAGGCTTTCGTGTGACACATGAACTACAGATTCTCTCACCCCTGACTTTATTCCTGAGACAGTTCTTCATAGGCCATCAATCAAGGAGTGAGGACTTCTTATGGGCCATTCTTCCCCACTCCACTGCCTCCACCATGGCAAGAGAGACGATGAAGGAAAGGTCCTAGAGCTGGCGGAACGCTTGGCTTGCTGGGGAAGATGAAGCAGTGACTATTTTTTAGGCACATAAAAGGCTAACACATGGACACCTCACCATTCCTCCTGGGGTAATGACTCAAGCCCAGGCCCTGGAGAGACAAGTTTGATGGATTTCTAGGAGATCAGAGTCAGAGCTGCTGTGATCCATTCCCCAGAACCGCAGCCGTGGGGGTGGGCCTGGGCATATTTCCTGTGCTCTGATGAAAACTTTATCTTTGCAGGGCCAAGAGGAGGAAGAAAAGCCTGACTGAGCTCTGTGATGGCCGCATTATTAAACCTTTCTCTTGCCATTCCATCTCTCTGTCTACTGACCTTTTTTATTGGATGGTGAAGGCAGAGCCTCCTTGCTTAGGCTTATGATCCATTGCCTCAATTTAGTATTCTGTTTTGTTCAAAAAACATATCTCCTGCCCAGTCCCTCTGGCAATATGTTGAAAATACAGATGGGAAAAATATGACTCTTATCAGCATAAGTGCTCAGTTTAAAAAATAGCTCAAAGCCTTATCTAGCAGAAAGTATCAGGCGTCATACGAATGTGTTAGATCAACGGAAGGAGGTCAGAAAGTGGGGATGTGGCTGGAAAGGGACTTCCTGTGTTTACCAAGGACATACAGGCGGTCCAAGTGCTGAAGGTATCAAACTGAAGGTAGGGTAGACCTTGGGTAGCATGGGCTCCCTCTCCTAATTCTTTCTCACTTATGCTATTGTCCCATTTTCATGCCAACTTTGAGGAATTATGATGGCTCTGAATGGTATGAGAGTGCTCACAACTTGTATTTAAACAGGTCCAATTCATTCATTATATTCTCCCCAGGGAAAGGGGCTCGGCTGATATGTGGATCTTTACATGAGAATAGGTGTGTTCTTTTTGCTTTTCACAGAACAGGAACATGCATTTCTGTGGCTGACCCATGGAGTCTGAGGATACAGGGACAGTGTGAAAGCCCAGGTCTTTCTTCACAATGAAAACAGAAAGTTAGAAATGTGTGATTTTTTTTTCCACTCAGCTCAACTGAACTTCTGGTGACCCCAGAGAGAGAAAGACAGAGACTGGGGGTCATCGTAAACATCCAGGTCTAAGGAAACCATGATCTTCTAGGGCAAGGATGAGGAAATGAAACCGAAGACCCAGAACTCCTGGGGGCCATCAGGTTTCTGCTTAGCATCAGCTCTGACAAGTCAGTCTCAAGTTCTTAACCACGATGGTGGGAGGGATATGAAAACAGAGCTCAATGGCTTTCAACACCCCATACCCCTCGGTTACCATAGATTTAGACATGAACCTATGGAGGTTTTCATGGGTGGAGAGCACTTTCCCCCACTTAACATTTGACAAGCACTTTTCCTTTTCTGGTCTTAAAACAATTGTATTTATAGTTTTGTTTTTGTTTGTAGCAGAATGGCTAACTAACTAACTTAAGAAGCACGCATTAGTCAAAAAGAGGAGATGGATATTTTTGGAAAAATTAAAAGCTATTCCAGATTTAAGGCAAGTTTGTGAGCCCCATTAAAGGGATGGGAGAAAAAGAGAGACAGAGAGACAAAGACTCGAGAGAGGCACAGAGGCAGAGACACACGGAGATACAGAGCAGAGGCAGAGACAGAGACAGAGAGGGGGAAAAAAGGAAGAGAAGGAGAGGAGAGAGATTCAGGGTTGGGGGAAGGAAAGGTTTGCCTCATACCAAGAGTTCTAAATGTGATGGTTTGGGGCAAAGTAGGATCTAAACACACACACACACACACACACACACACACACACACACACACACACACAATGAATTCTGTTGTACAAGTCTCTAAGAGGTTGTAGAACTCTGTGTAAAATATTAACTGACATCTCATTGGTTTGGAACATTGAGCTGGGTTCTCCAGATAGGAAGCTTTGTCTCTGGAGAGTTACAGAATGGGAGAGGGTGATGATACCTGAGAACAGAAGCCCTTCTGGCCTCACCACTGGATTTCTAGTAACAAAGTCCTTCAGGGGAAAAGCACATCAGCACCTCTTCATGGACTTGGTGCATTTAAGACATGGAACATGGATGAGGTCCTCAGCTCCCTCTCTTGCATCAGGGTGGATGCTGACTCCTCACGATCCACAGAAAACAGGAGAAGTAATGCTGACCCATTTGCAGGTTTAGGCCGTAGAGGACTAACCTCTACAATTTCCTTCTTCCTGGAATCTGAGTGTCTGTGAAAGACTGAGGAGTAAGTGTGGGGTGTAGCCTGCCATGCTAGAGGTTGCCCTGGGGAGGTGGGGAGACCCAACATCTGGCATTCCAGTTGGAGTCCAGATGACACATCTCATAGCAACCATCTTCATGACCTTAGTAGGAGACCAGCAAAAGAACTTGCAGGTGAATCCAGTGAAGCCACATAATTATGAAATATAATAAATCACCATTTAAAATAGTGATTACATTTGGTAGTAAATTGTAACACACTGGGCAGCTAAAATGAAGGGGCATCTGAATTTTCATTTAACCATCCATTTACCAAACACTAAACTTGGTGTCTGTAATATACCAGATAGGTTGCCACTGAGAATCACTTGAAACATCACCTGGTTTCCTTACATTGGATCTTTCAGCTCAGAATTAGAGCTAGACATTGTCTTAGACAAGCAGCCACAGGGCAGAAAGCTGTGGAAGGAGCACATAGCATCCAGTACTAAACAAAGAGAAGAACACAATGTCTAGCCTCCAATAAAAATAAATGCAAAGTAGCAAGAGGAAGGAACCTACACAGAGAAGCAGGAACAGCAGACAGAGACTAAAGGGGACACAGCTGAGAGCCAAGGACATTAAAGAGGATGGAATTACATCCCGCAACCAGGAAAGCTATGAGTTGTGGGAAGACTCAAGCCAAGCTTCTTGAGATGATGGCTACAGTCAAAATGAAGACATGCTGGTCAGAATCAACAACAGACTACACAGCACAGACATTGGCTAATTTCATGAAGGAACAGTAAGAAATCTCCACAAAGAAACACCAAGGGGAACAGAGACGAAGATGAAAACAGAATAGAAAACAAACAGTGGCTGTGCAGTGCATCAAGGTCTCCGAGGTAAGAAACACACAAAATATTTGAAACAATGATAGTTAACTTCCCCCCAAATCTGATGAAAAATATAAATTTACAAATTCCAGAAGCTTAGGGAAAATCAGGCCGAATACGTAAGGAAATACTTACTGTGTGTAGCATGGGTAATCCACCAACACAGACAGGACACTGTCATAATCAAGTTGTGAAAGCAGTGACTTCAAAAAAAATCATAAAACCAGGTATATGATTCAAGGTTGTAAGAGAATAGAATAGAATAGATAGAATGAAATATATTTAAAAAATAGGATTTATTTTTAGATTTGCATACATAACGTGGCTATTGTTCACTTTACAGAGGCTGGGAAGACTGAATGCCTCAGCAGACCCAGTCAGGAGTAGCAGGTCTGGAAGACTACTGGAGAAACAGTATGTACTGGATAGTTTTGTGCCAACTCACAAACTGGAGTTATCACAGAATAAGGAGTTCAGTTGGGGAAATGCCTCCACAAGACCCAGCTGTGGGGTATTTTTCAATTAGTGATCAATGGGGAGAGGCCCCTTGTGGGTGGGACCATCCCTGGGCTGGTAGTAGGTTCTATAAGAGAGCAGGCTAAGCAAGCCAGTAAGTAACACCCCTCCATGGCCTCTGCATCAGCTCCTGCTTCCTGACCTGCTTGAGTTCCAGTCCTGACTTCCTTGATGATGAACCACCTTATGGAAGTGTAAGCCGAATAAACCCTTTCCTCCCCAACTTGCTTCTTGGTCATGATGTTTGTGCAGGAATAGAAACCTGACTAAGACACAGTGTCCACCTTGAACAGCAAAAGAAACTGGATTCTGATGTCAGTAAAGAGAGGCCACTGCATTGGGAGATGAATTCCCAGCACAATGTGCGCAGAGTAGATGGGCTTATCAGTTTAACAAAGGCAAAAAATCAAAAGGCAAAGCTGCACCCAGAAGGTGCCAGCCACAGTCAGGATGTGTCTTCCAACTTCAAATAATCTGGTCGAGAAAATCCCATCCCTGGCCCAGTGTCTTATGGTACCTGATTCCAGGTCCAGTCAAGTTGTTAAAGAAGATTAGCCATCACATTAGCTGAACCAACTTATTTACTGCTGTGGTAAAACACTCTGACAAAAACAACTCAAGGAGGAAACAGCTTGTTTTGGCTCTGAGTTTCAGAGGGATACAGTTCATCATGGTGGGGATGGTATGGCAGCAGGACACCATATCAGCCTGGAGTCCAGGAAACAGAGGAGTCAAATTTCATTCATACACAGGGGGGCAGAGAGATCATATTTTATCCCACACAGGAAGCAGAGACCTAGAAGAAAAAACTGTGCTGTGCTATAAAACCTCAAAATTGCCTTCCCACCCGCTACGCTACCCCAACCCTTGGCCCACCCCACTCCCACCTATAAGGTACTTCCACCAGCAAGGCTGTGCCTCCTAAAGATTACATAACCTTCCCAAAGAGTGCTATTTACTGGAGGCCAAAATGTTCATTCACATGCCTGAGCCTATGCAGGATATTTCCCATTCAAAACAAGACCAACTGAAAGGAGTTGTAGCACAGAGTAACACAGGTCACAATGTAGGTTCCTTGTTACAAGTCCAGAAGCAAAGGCAGCCAGAGCCTTGTTTAATGTCTTGAGTGTCTTGAGAATTCTCAGCATTAATTCTGTAGCCACCAAAAAACCAGCATTCAAAAATTAAGGTGAGATGCTAAATCACCCTCTCATCTCACATTTTCTAAATCCTTAGTTGTTTTGTTGTCTCCAATGAATACATTGTTTCTAAACCTTACACAGAAAAGCCAAGGACTTAGAATGATCAAAACAGCTTAGAAAGAGAATAAAGACAAATGAAATTATTTCAGAGTTTATAAAGGGGAGTTATTACTGCTCAGGCAAAGCAACCCCAAATACACTCATCTGGTTAAAAAAGAAGACATACTAGTGTGTGGAGAGGATTTGTTGTGAAGAGAAGGTAACTGGGTGAATACGGCCAAAGTGCTCTATGGATCCAATTGTGAAGGAATGAAGAAATAAAATAGAAGCAGAGCATAGTCTTCTAGTGATATATCACAAAGCTACTCTACAAGACAAGCTATGAAATAACCACTATATATTTATAAAACTTAGAAGATTAAAGTAATGATCACAGAATGATGAGACAGTAAGGGGGATACAGAGTCAGTGCCACAGGCCACACTCCAGGAATAGAACTACTTGGCTCTACTTGATCCTGACAGAAGTATCAGAGCAATTCGGTCTTTACTAAGGAACTGAAATAACTTCACAGTCACCTGAGAACATAAAGACCCTCTCCCTACCTAGCACGATATAAAACTCCCAGAGCGGTAGGTACATAGCGCTAAAGGTGACCACCAAAGTAACTGCACACGGTTTAGAAGAAAAGACGGGGGAAAAATCTTAGCGTCGGCGACTTTCACAAAGATTTCTTCAACAGGCTCCAAGACACTGAAAAGGAAGCAATGGACAAAGTCTGTGACCTTGGAAGTTTTAAATGCTATTATAAAAACAAAGGTGGAACTCCAGCACTAGGAAGTGTTAGTGAGAAACGTAGGTTGCTTATAACAAAGAACACAACTCAATAACAAGGCCGAGCACAGCGCTTCGTCAGAGGAAACACTCAGGTAGCAAAGAGGCTTAGGAAAAGGGGTTCAGCTCCATCACTCACCAGCAAAACACAAATTCAAGCCATAGGGATATGCCACTATGTACTAATTGTGATTTGTAAAATTACAAAACCTGCTGACCAGGAAACGAATCAACTAGAATTCTCACACACCAATGTTACTCCCATGCACACAAAATATTGAAACTACTTTGGGGAATAATGCAACAATTTCTTTTAAAACTTTTGGTAACCATGAGACCCAGTCCTTCTCTTTCTATTAACACAAAAAGATCGAAGTATGTATTTACATTAAGACATAAATAAATGTTTATGACTGCTTTGTTTAAAGTAACACAGGTCTACAAATAAATGTCAGAGCTGGACTGGGTGGTATCTGTAATCTTAGCTACATGAGATTAGTTGAGAGAGGAGTCCCTTGAGGTCATAAACCCAAGTCCTGAGCAACACAACACAGCAAGTCTGTGTCTCGGGATAAAGAAAAAAAAAAAAAGATGTTAATGTGTACAGCAATGCATATTGTATCTTTGCAAGGAATTCTGCCAGTAGCCAAAGAAAAGAAACTGTTGACATAAGCAAGTATGTCTCCAAAAGGCTAAGTGAGCAAAAGAGACAAGAGCGTGCATCATGTTATCAACCCACACAGAATTCCACAGAGCGGACCAATAGGACAGCCCAGCAAGTTGAAGCTGGACCAGGTTTAATTTGGAAAGTCCAGAGATGGGAATATATCTACGAAGAAAGAAAAGCTAGTGTGCAAATGACCTCATTTTTAAAACATATAAGGGATGTGCTGTACTTACCTAAAAAAAAGATTTACAGGTGGCCATGGGTCATGGAAGAAGATACATTGTGTCCCAGCCATGGAACAAGATAGATACATTTTGTGTCCCAGTCATGGAAGAAGATACTTTGTGTCTCAGTGGAATCACAGTAAGAAGCCACTTTGTTCCCACCTGGATGGCCATAGCCATTACAGGAAGAAGGGAAAGCAGGGTATAGGTGAAGGATCTGCCCTGTTGGTAGGAATGTAAAATGCTGACTTACTGTGAGACACAGCATGGCAGAACTGCAAACAAATAAATCTGGAATCCCCACATGAACCAACAATTCCATTTCTAGGTCTAGGTTAAGAGAGTTGAAAGCAGAGGCTAAAATCACACACACACACACACACACACACACACACACACGAGTAGATAAATATAAAAAATATAAAGGAAAGTCTAAGCCATGCTATAACGCAGAAGAATCTTGAGAACACTATACTACGTGCAATGATGCAGTTACAAAAGGAGAAACCCTGTATGACGTCATAGATACGCGAGACCTCGAACAGGTAGGATTCATAGAGAGTAAAGTGGCTAAGAGGGCGAGAGTAAGCTTACTTAATGGAGTTTTTGCATTGTAGAGAGTTCCGGAAATAGGTCAGAATGATTGCACGATCATTTGGATATATTAAATGCTACTAGAATGCATCTAAAAGATGATCTAAATGGTCTGTTTTACATTGTGTATTTTGTACTATAATTACAAAGGGGAAAAGTATAAGATATTCTCTACAATCTTATGGACTCAAAAAAATAAAAAAACCAGAAAAAGAAAAAGCAAAAACAACTTAAGTACCTGTGAATTGAAACTGTTAAAAGCTTATAGCACATTTAAAAATTGTGCCCATTAAAAATAATTAGATTCTTCTCTTTGCACGGAAATGATCTCCAAAGCTTGTGTGTAAAACAAAAACAAGAAATGTGCAGAACTTTGGTTGTTTCCAACTATGTAAATAAAGATGGGAGATTGTCTGCAATCACACACATAACACACACACACATGACCACCACCACCACACCATACACACACACCACACACCACATACACACCACACACACAGGAACACCACACCACACACACCTCTCTCACACACACACACCACCACACGCACATCACACGCCAAACACATACACACCATACCACATACATATCACACACATACCATACCACATACACATCACACACACATACTATACCACACACACACACACACACACACACCATACATCACACACACCACACACACATACTACACGATACCCCCCCCACACACACACACACCTGCACATGCATAAAATACTCCTGGAAGAATGCATCAAGAATCAGCACCAGGGACTGGAGAGTTGGCTCAGCTGTTAAGAGCATCTGCTCCTCCAGATGACCTGAGGACAGTTCCCATCACCCAGGTCAGATAGCTCACAACCATCTATAACACCAGCTCCAGGGGAATCTGATGCCTCTGGCCCCCAGAACACCTGTACTCACACACACATGACTACACGCATACAGTCACATATACATAGTTCAAAACTGTACATTTTCAAAAGAATCGGTACTGATGGTTGCCTCTGAGAATGGGTGGGTGAGAGATATTTTTGTTCTCTGAAGTTTTACCCTGAGTATGCATAGCCTTTTAATTGTGTGAAGAGGATCAAAGCCCCACCAGCCACCTTCACCCTGCACAGCTTGGGGGAACTTCACTCACACACATGGCTGTCCTCTCCTTTGCAGTCCCCATCCCGTTTGCCCCTTGTGGAATACGGTCTTTCCATAGCCCCTGAGGAGGTCTGTGACCTCCCCAGATCCCTTCTCAACTCTTTCTCTTCTCCACAGGCTTCTGCAAGGACAATGGTGCCCACCGCTCCCACTGCCTCCCTGCACCTCACCTGGCTCTGCCTCCTCATTTTCTGAATCACCCTCATTCCAAGCCCTGGGCCTGCTTGCCAAGCCCTAACATATTACATTTTTCATCACTGTACCCTGGAGCCCTTGGTGATGCTGGCCATTTTCCCAGGGTCTGTGTTCTGTCTTCTTTCTACCCTTGTGCATGAGCAGCAGGAGTCTGAGAGCTGCTCCAGTTTTGATCACTGCTGTCCTGGCCTCGGTACCTGGCATGCAGAAGGGCTCTGGAAAAATTGCAAAAGGAAAGAGGCTCCCCCTACCCGCACCTTCCCACCTCCTTGTTTTCTCCTGCAGAGTCACAGGCCTGTGGCGGTTCCTCATGGTCTCTGCTTTGCCTGTCTGTCCTGGTTGTCAGCCTGTCCATGCAATATCCCCCATATAGCCCTCACAGACTGATCCCATGGTTCAAATCTTCTCAAACTCCATGCCTAATACTTGCTGGAAGCCATTGCTTGTGTAGTTTACCACCAGTGCCAAGCTGAGAGCTGCCTGGTCCAAACGGTTACCCCCTTCTTACTCAGGAGGTCAATGTGTGGGCTCTTCCCAGCAATGCTGCTTCCCTTCTTCTTCTTCCTCCCTTTCCTCCCTCCCCCACCCCTGGAACAAGCATGAGCCTACAAGCCTGGTGACCTACAGTAGACCTCCAACTCTCCTTGTCTCCCATACCTCTCACACAGACAATGGACCTAATTTTTTTTTAATTCTTTCTCCGCCACAAGGTGTCAAACTAATCACTTCAAAATGGCTAACTTTATGTTCTATGAATTTCACTTTAATATTAAAAAGTCAATTACTGAACAGGTTGTAACATCCTACTGGTCCCTTCATTAATTAATGAGTTAGATAAAATCTTGAACATGTGCTCATCAAGAAAGCCAAGCTGCGTTACCCTCCTGTAACCTGCTGAAACACTTGAAATGCTTCCCCTAGATTCTCTCGGAAAGTCTCCAGTCCTCAGTATGGCACTTGCATCCGAGGCTGCCCACTAGAACTTTCTATGGTCTTAGGGATGCTCTTGAACCATTTGACAAGGCATTCACTAGACACAGGCTCTTGCAATGTGACCTTCTGACCAAGGATCTCAATGCTTGGTGTAGTCCATTGTCATAGATTAGATTTACTTTAATTTAATACCATATGTAAACTTCTTAATTTTGTCCCTTCCCTTTGAGGAGGAGACAGGGGCTCATGTAGCCAAGGCTGTCCCTGAACTCTCAGTGTAGCTGAGAATGATCCTGCGCACTCCCTGCCACCACTGAAGTGTTGCTGAGATTACAGGTGCATACCACCCCCTTTTATTCACAGGTGGCTTTCTGATCACACACACCCCCATACTGGGTGCGCAATCTAATGGGCATGGACCCATTTGCTCCAAGGTTTGGTGCAGTTTCTCTCTGTTGACACAACCTGTTCAGTCACTCTCTGCCTTTGCTTGTCACTTTCCTCTGGTGGCCTCTTCTGCTCTGCCATGTTTGCCCTAGGCTGTCCTTTACATGTATAACCCTTCCCTCACCATTTTCAGGAAGCTTTGCTGACCATTGCTGCTTCTCCTCTTGCTTCCCTCTCAGGAGGCCTCATCTGTGCTGCTAGCTCCGAAGCTCTGCCTCTGGAAACGAGGTCTTGTGGGACCTGACTGTAGACTGCGCTCCGGTTGAGGAACACTCTGTTCCGCTCCTTTTCCTGTCATCCCAGCCATTCAGTGTCAGAACAATGGGAACTTGACAGGTGACAAGGGTGAGACCATTTACTCTGAGCACGGCGCTGTGGACTTGGCCATGCAGTGTTCATGTGGAGGACTCCCCTTAGCTTGCACATCTAACAGGAAACATACCAAGCAGCCTTTCACGTGTCTTCATAGTTTTGTCCAAAAAAATTTTTTTTCTTTCTTGCTTTAGACTCTGGAGGTAGCTTAGCATGTCCCAGTAATCACAGGACTAGGAAAGGGGAAGATTTCTGTAGGAACCCACAGGAGTAGCCTAAGAAAAGCAGACAGTAGTGTGTGCCTGTTTGAAGAAGGGGAAGTTTCTGTACGGCAGAATTCACAAGCCTACCTAGTTTTGAACAGATTCAAAAGCACAGGCTGATGCAACATTCCTAAGGTGATCACAGAAAACGAGTTCCAGGTGGGACCATAAGAACAGAATAACACCCACAGAGAAGCCTAGAACGTGGAGATTCCAAAAAATAATAAGCATCATTTTTTGGACCATGGTATCTCTTTTCATCTTCGTCTCTTTTTTTTTTGAAAGATGTGCTAGTTATTTCAAAAATTAACTAGAATTAATTAGAGCCATGGTATCTCTTTTCATCTTCGTCTCTTTTTTTTTTTGAAAGATGTGCTAGTTATTTCAAAAATTAACTAGAATTAATTAGAGCCTCAACCAATGCTGTGACTAG
The DNA here is from genome assembly GCF_978045245.1 of Mus caroli. Classification (NCBI taxonomy): domain Eukaryota; kingdom Metazoa; phylum Chordata; class Mammalia; order Rodentia; family Muridae; genus Mus; species Mus caroli. The sequence goes on from NW_028227275.1 coordinate 3,085,677, forward strand.
GAATAGCCATGCTACGGATAAAGATACGGAGAAGAAGGGACTCGCAAGATGGTTTAGCAACTAAAGGTGCTTTCTACCAAGGCCAAGTGCCCAAGTTTCATCCCTGGAGTCACATTGATGAGAAGGAATGACTCTTGAAAATTATCCTGTGACCATCACACAAACACCATGGCATTCTTCTGCCCCTGCATATGCAATAAATGTATAAGCAGCAAACAATAAATTTAAAATACTATTTACAAAGAGATGCTAAAGAAGGAGGAAGAGAGAGGACAGGAGGAGGAGGGAGAGGAGGAGGTGGAAGGACAGGAGGAGAGGGAGGGGGTCTGTAATGGAGCATTGTCAACTTGACAATATCTGGATCACCAGGGGAACCCAGCTCCAGGCAGGGCTGGGAGAGAGAGGCTGACTATGTCAGCTTGCCTTCTGCTAGCCTGAGAGGGAATTATCGCAAGGGAAGGTGAGGTTCCAGTGTCTACTGTAAAATTGTGAGTTCTGAACTGCATTCAAAGGAGGAAGCTGGAATATTTCTACCATAGAGCCCCTCCCCACTCTCAGGAATTCTTCACGTCCCCTCAATAAATCTCTATTCACTCTAGAAAAAAATATGGAAAATGAAGGTTCATAAACATGGATAATCATCTTCTAACCATAGTTGCATGGCGACTGGCTGCCTCCACCTTCATGTCTGCACCATGACCATGGTAAACTCTCACTCCTTAAGATGTTGCAGTGCAGGTCTTTTATTTCCTGCTGCACCAGGAAAAACTAACAACACCAAAGAAGGGAAAGAGGAAGAAAAGGAGGAAGAAATATTAAGAATTGCCGTTGTATAAAACATCACACCTGTCCGTGATAGAATGTGTACAATCCTAGCTGTATCCACTGTTCTCAATTAATTTGTTGGGCTGTCTTTGTACCGCCTCCAGTGAAAGAATGTTTTAACTTGCTCTTACAGATAAGTATCGGGACTGAGCAACCCTGTCTGACTTTGCAGTCAAAGTTATAGTGCCCAGAGCAGACAAACACGGGCAGGCAGTCAATTCCCTAGCAGAACTGTGTCTTCTCAAAGCTCATTTCTCTCTGAGTGAGCATAACTCAGAGGTGTAATGGAGAACTGAGGTCCACACCAGATCGACCTTGCACAGAAGTCTGTAACAGGCATAATTCCTGCCCAGAACACCTGTGACACAGGGAGAGTAAACGCACACAGGCGCTTGGCACCTGGCAAAAGCTTAAGGAACATCAAGAAAGACAGTGACAAAGGTGAGGGAGGGGCTAAAGAAAGTGGCCCATGCACGAGAGGGGTCTGCCCACTCTCCTTCTTCATGGGGATAGCTGATGAAGACATGAGACTGACTCGAGCTTATAATCGAGATTCACCAATGAAAACCTGAATATAAAGAAATAAGAAGCATGGGTATTGTGAGAGTTACTCTAGGCTCCGCAGGCTCAGCTCTGACTTAGATACCTGCATGCACATCCATACGTGGGACGAACCCTTTCCTCCTTCTAAGGAGAATGCATCTCTCTAGTTTACGGATTTCTGCCTGGTAAAGGGAGGTACAGAACTGTGTGCTCAGACAGGGATAAAGCACACTTGTCTGAGCAGAATACAGCCACGTATCACATCAGCTCACCTGCCTATCCAACATGGATGCTTGTAACTTGGCTTCCTCCTCCAAAGACTCCAAACTATCTTACCTGCATAGAAGCAATTCCATCCTCCTGGTCCTGTCTACACTCCTTGGGGGTGAGTACCATGCTCGCCCCTTGTTCTAGAATCAAAGCCACCAAGGGAAGTTGAGTCCAATCTCACAGCCTCCCATCAGCAGGGCCAGGATTCAAGCCCAGGATGATGGCTGCCCTAGTGTACTTCTCTGTTGCTTTGATAAACACCATCACCAAGAGCTAATGAGGAACAGGTTTCTTGGGCTTACACTTCCACATCACAGTCCATCATTGAGGAAAGTCAGGGCAGGAACCTGGAAGGTGGAGCTGAAGCAGAAAGTGTGGAGGGTGCTGATCACCTGCTTGCTTTCAGGCTCATGTCAAGCTATGTTTCTTAGACCACCTAGGACCAACATCCACCGTGGGTGGCAGCACCCACAATGGGCCTGGTCTTCCCACATCAATCATCAATAGAGAAATCCATTAATGGCCAACCTGATGGAGGAATTTACCCCTATAGACCATAGGCCAATCTGAAGGAGGCATTTTCTCAGTTGAGGTTCCCTCTGGCCCCAACAACCTTAGCTTGCATCGAGTTAAAAACCAACCAAACAACTGGGCAGCAGAACCTGTGCTAGGACTCATTTGTCATCCTGGGCAGCAGCGGCCCCACCGTTGTGTTGTCATCATCATCGTTGTCGTGACACTGGCTCATCCTCACCCTCTGTGGACAGGCTGCCCCCAGGCCATACCTTACAGGCTCACTGTCTCCCTGGGCTGCTCATGTACAAGATGAAGTCCTGCCTTGGTTTCCCTGCCACTGGAAGTTCTGATGCTGCCAGCCTAGTTTATAATTCCCAGTGTCCTTAGTGAACCCATGGCATCCTCTGTGCCCTGGCGCCTCTGAGGACCTTTCTTGGTGACTCCATTCTCAAACTGCCATCATCCAATCCATTCCTCTAGCAAAATTTGGTACAGAAACACTAGAAACAGAGCATATAAATCCCACTTGGAGTCAGCGCAATCTTTCCCAATTCTTCACACGTCTGTTCCTGACCAGATAACAGGCATGGCTACCTCGGACTACAATGTCCAATACGGTAGGTCCCTGTCATGGGATTACTGAGCACTGTGGTGGTAAGTAACATATTTTATTAATAATTCATGTTTATTCTGCCTCAAAGTGATATTATTTGGAAAATATTTCCTTATGTAAAACATATTATTAAAATGATCTCACAGATTTATTTTTACTTTTATATGTAACTATGAACGAATTACAATTTCATATGTGGTTCACATTCATTTTCAACAGGACAGCTGTGAGTTTGGCCTGGGCATTTTCCTACCATGGCTATGCTCTGATAAACTCGGGAATGAAACAAGGACCTGTTCCACTTCCACGCGTTCCCTCTTCCCCTGTAGCGTTGAAGGGGTAGCTTTTGGGAGTGTTGACCTAGGACATCCTGGAACCTGTTTTCTCTGCAAGCAGAAACAGTGGAGAACAAAGTGCAGAAGTGCCAGGGATCATAGGGTTAAACAACGTGGGGGGGGGGCACCCAAGGGATTTTGTTGTTGTTGTTGGTTATTTTTATACAAACTTTGCCTCCAAAGGAATTTTGAATAATGAACAAGGGAAATAAAAACTCAATTTGCAAAAGTAGGAAGAGAGAGAGAGAGAGATTAAACTAAATTTAAAAAAAAATAACTTCTTGAGGCCATCAAACACCAGAGGAGAATTTGTGAGAAGATATTATTGTAGTTTCAGGGGCTGCTGGGTAGATTGAGTTGATGAGAGGCAGCCTCTGCAAGCTATTTCCTCTGCTTTGGCTTAAGTTAACCACCTCAGAACGCCTCAGTGTTTAGCTCGGCAGCTGACAAGCAAGCATGTCAGGGGGAAAGCAAGATAAATGGATGAGCACACTGGATTGGAGCCCCCTAGCAATCGGAACAGCTCCATCCCTGGGGGCTCTGATTAACACCAAGGCCAGTTTAGAAGCCTTACATTGTTATTCTGGCAGCAGGGTCAGTGACATGGAACCTGTTGTCAGCTGCCCTGCAAAGGCAGGGAGGTTTTAATTGGGATTTAAGTCAAAAGGGAAAGAGGAATTTTGTTATTGTATTTTTTTTTCATTCTCTCCTGTGGGCTACTTCCCATTCTCCGGCCCAGTACTTCTGATGCACACGCTCTGGTTTCATTCCTTTTTTTTGCTATGGGTGGAAAACAAAGGAAAATTGTTTATTTATGTTCTTTACCAGGGGACCCCGCCAGCACCACACTTATAAACATTTGTTCTTGCAGGGAAAAGGAGAAACCTAATTTCCTCTGTGATGCTTGTACAACCCCACCGAGTTTCAACAGGAGAAATAAAAGCTTCATCTTCAAATACTGGGGTTTTTTTTCCTGGCTGTTTCTAGAAATAAAGGTACTCTCGAAAAACACTTTAGAAGATGCTCACAGGTTCTATCTACATGGGGACTCTGGTCTCTCTCCTCCCACCTGCCCAACCTCCTTTGAGTAAATTACTAATTTCCTGTCAGATCCCAAACCACAGATATATAATATTGCTACTCCAGCCTCCAGGGAGAGGGAGATGCCTTTTATTAAAGGCTGATAAATAGGGATGACAAGGTGGAAGGTCCTGGTGGAATTCACGAGTGCCAGCATCTCTGGCTTTGGTTGTTCTGTCTGTACAAGGTGGCTGTCATTCTGACCTCTATCCAACCTTCAGAATGTATCAGACCAGGTCTCCTCTCATCCTCTCATCAATCAGCAATCAGCAAACTGGAACAGAGTCACAGCTCTGCGCCTTACTCCTGGAGATGCCAAACAAAGCCGACCGGTGGGTAGGCAGAGGAGAGAGTGCAGCTGAGGCCCAGGGTTGAACTTGAATACCAAGGGTCCAAGCAGTGAGGAACTTTTATGATCTGGTCTGAGACATACATGCACTCTCTCCTCTAAGCCATGGGTGGGCTCTCATCCCTTGTTTAGAATTAAAGTACACTTAGCAAGTTGTAAATTTGAGTGACAGTAAAACATATGGTTCCCATGTATTTGTAAAGTCTAGAGCCAGTCAGACCTGGGGTCAAATGACTGTTCCTCTAGTTACAACCACGTGACATTTGAGTCTTGTCTTAATAATCTCTGTTAGCATGACCTCCCTCACCTGAGAGCCAACTGTAATGGCACCCATGATTATTTTGAACACTATTGAACTAAAGGAGTACTTTCAGAGCCACAAATGTTAGCCAAGCTTATACTATTAAGTGCTCTAGCAATGATAGTGCAAATGAAAGACATAGAGCAAATTGGTGAAATTCAATTACGTTTTACAAGCCAAAAGATTACAAAGAGAAGCCTTTAATCTCAGTATTCTCTTGTCTATTTAGAGCACATTCCAGTTCAGTCCAGCCATGTGCTATGCAGCCACCACAAGTGGCTGGTGGCTGCCATGCTGGACAGCACAGACCTGTGCATTAGGTGGGAGAATGTTCACAAAGCCCCACAGATAGAGAGTCAATGCCCATCACCAACACTCAGAACAGCAAGTCTGCTCAGGAACGTGGGACCTAGAGAGTCAAGGGGAGAGCTCTGCCCCGGGGAAGCAGAACCGCCACCTTGCCTCTAAAGAGCTTAGGTGTTAGAGTTAGAGCAACCCAGCAATTGAAGTGGAACCAAACATCGACAATCAAAGCCAGTGACCTCTGTGTATGAAACAATCTGCTAGTGCTTGATCAGAGACCGAACTGTGACTGAGGAGGGGAGACGCAGTGCTCAGCGCCAACATTTATCCCCCAGACAGAGGGCAGAAAGGAAGGAGACTTGTTTCCTCCATTAAGCCAACCATTCCAGCCCGTGTTACAGAGCATCCTTGGCAGAGCTGGGTGAAGGGCTTTAAGAATTCTCCAATACCTGAGAATGGAGTGCTGCCTTTAGCAGCCAAGCGTTTCCTTAAGCATGTCAGCCCTTGGTGAGCCCAGTGGCTTCCTGTGCCAACATAATTCTGGCTGCAGCTCAGGTCTGAGAGTGAGATGTTGGAAGTCAGGAGACCCTTTGATCCTGGCCTATGTTCTGCTACTCTGAGCAACTCTGACTGGCCACCAGGCAGTTTTTTCTGTCTCTTGAATGTATCTAAGCTCCAGAACAGACGTTAGTAACATAGTAACAACCAGCTAACAGGGACTTTCCAGGGAAAGCAGGCAGACAGCTGAACGCAAGCAAAGCAACCAACATAAGTCCGGCTCATTAAAGGGCCTCAGGACCGTTTGCCTACTCAGAAAACCTGCAAGCGCACATGGATACAGCACCTTATAAATCACTCATGTTTCCATTCAGCCCTACACACACTCTGTGCTACTAGACAGTATCACGGAAACCATTATAACTCCCATAACTTCCCAACGTGCTACCAGACACCCATAATTCCTATCATCTCTGGTTCTTCGAGCTCCTGAATATGAGTTAAACACGCATCAGAATCAGATTTTATTTAAAATCACAAAACTTTAGGTATTAGATCTGACCCCCTCCCCCCCAAAAAAAGCCTGTGGCTGAGTTTCCAAGCTGAGTCGTTTTTATCACTGCCAAAAATGTGTATGAAAACAACTCCAGAGAGGAAGGACTTCTTTTGCATCATGGTCTCTGGGTTTTCCCTTCACGATCCTGTGACTCCTCTGCCTCTGGGCTGTGTGTGGCAAGGCAGGCTCATGGTGAGGAACATGTGTTGGATCAAAGCTGCTCATCTGATGGACAGGAGACAGAGAGTTGGCGGGTACACCTCAGGGATCTACTTCCTTCGGGTGGGCCCATCTCCTAACTAATAATGCCACCATCTTATGAACTGATCAATGGAGTAATCCATTGATTAGATCCAAGTCCTGGTCACTCAATCACTTCTCAAAGCCTCATCTCTGACCACGTGATTAAAGACCAAGGTCTTTAGTGTAAGCTTTCAAGGGGAATCTCATATGCAAAGCATAACACCTTCCAAAGTCTGCATCTATAAATCTGAAGTAATATTTGGATTACACAGACAATCCTTTTAAAAAGTAAGGATTGGGGCAGGAGAGATGGCTCAGCAGCTTAGAGGACTTGTTCTTGCAGAAGATCAGTTTTTACTCATCAGCTTCATCCACATATGCTCACAACTGTCTATAACCCCAATTCAAGGAAAGCTGGTCTCAGGGGGGCTATAAGCATACATGCAAGCAAAACACGCATACACATAAAAATAAAGATTGGGAAGTGTAAAAGGTAAAGCTTATGTATAAGCAGGACTGTCTCTAGTATGTTGGCTGAATGACTTCTCTCTGATGTCAAAGATGTGAACGTATGGCATGTCTGTTTTTCAGGGTGATCTATCAAGAGATGGGTGAATCTATTAAAAGACTGTCCTTCTAAGCCTGGTTCCAGAAAACCATTTATGGCCAGAAACCCATGATTTGGAGTCAAGAGTCTTCAGAAGCTAGCAAACCATGGAACCCTTTGGGCAGATTATTAGACCTGTCTGGTCACTCCCTGTCTGTTCTTTCTGTTTGGTGTTTAAAGGAAAGAGACTATAGGGAAAAATAAGACCCACCCATCCCCCTGGGTTCTTAAGTGAGTTCTTTCGCCGGATCTAGGAACCCAACTTGTGAATGTCTTCTCCCCCAAAAGAAACTATTTACCCCATAGAAGTTTTAGCTTTACTACTCTTTAGAAAATGGTCACTTTAGGCCTTTAAAGGAAAATTGAATTTTTTTTTTTTAGCTGCCCTTCGCCTTTAACCTTGTAAGACTTCTGGGGTTTTCAGGTAGTATGTTTCTGCTTATGTACTTTGAAATATCAATGCAAGTTTATTTCATGGGTTCCAATGATTGAGCACTTATGAATATAATGAAGTCGGGCGATGAGACTAAAGAGCATTCTGATGAACACTGAACTCTGAAATCTTTATGGGAGCAAACGGCAGCTTTCCATCATCCCCAGCATGGAATGATGGTATTTGATTTAGGTTGCGCAAATCGAAAAAGACTAGACTCACCCCGGTAAAACTGCTTAGCAGTTCATGCTGCAATCTCAGAACCATCCTCTGCCCAACAGCTACAGCCTGAGTCTTATTGAGAGAATTGGTCTGGTAGCACCAGTTAACTCACTGGGGGTTGGCAATGTGTTAAAATTTACTGTAAACCAAATTTGTGTGTGCTGGCGTAATCACATTACTGTTTAAAATATGTAATTTGGGAAATTAAATTTAAATTATTTACAGAACTCCTGAAGTGCTTCTGCAGAGCCCTGGGGTTCTTTGGTAGAACATAATTAGAAAACTCTGACCTACTCAGCCAGGTTTCAGCTTGTCTGCACTTCATGTTCCCCTTCAACCTTACTCCCCGATGCTTCTTCAGCATATACCTCCAGCTTCAAGGGAGCTGACTTCTCTCAGTTCCTGGATCACGTTCATGTTACAATGTTTTCAGGGTTTTGTTTATGCTGAACTGACCTGGGTACCTGCCTCTTTCCTTACTCGAGACTGGATGTATTTCAGGTGGAGGCCACCATCCTTCCATCCATCGGTCTGTCTGTCCATCCATCTATCCATCCATCTGCCTGCCTATCCATCTGTCAATCCTTCCTTCCTTCCTTCTGTCCATCCATCCATCCATCCATCCATCCACATATACTTACATCATCCATCCATCCATCCATCCATCCATCCATCCACATATACTTACATCATCCATCCATCCATCCATCCATCCACATATACTTACATCATCCATCCATCCATCCATCCATCCACCCATTCTTCCATTCATCAATCCATTCATTCAATCTTCCACCTGTCAAGCTTGCTGGGTCTCAGATTTCTATTAAAAAACAAAAACAAAACAAACTGTGAGGTACAGAGTGGCTACAAAGACAAGAAGATCATAGACTTGTCCTGTGGAGCACCCAAGGCAGCTCCAGGAAACTCGGGCGTGAGTGAGATGCTAGGGTACAGCAAAGCTATAAAGGCAGGAGAGATGGAGACACAGAGGTCCCATCATCTTGCGCGTCAACAGGATCCTTCTGCACACGTTTACTGGGAGAGCTTGATTGTAGAGGCGAATAGACCCCGAGCCCAGCACTGGTGCTGCTTTATATAGGCCTAGGAGAGGCGTGTCTCACACCCGGATTGGTTGTGCTTGGTTGATGCTTACCACCTCATTTGCATGCCTACATCTGATTGGTTAATTTCTCTCTCATCTGATTGGTTAACTTCTCTCTCATCTGATTGGTTAACTTTTCTCTCATCTGATTGGTTAACTTTTCTCTCATCTGATTGGTCAGTTTTGGTTAATTCTCAAAACCTCATCTTGGCAAAAAAACTTTCCTGCCTATGTATGCATAGTGGCCAGCAGAAGCCTGTGCCACTCTGCAATGGCACATGTGGCTTCCCACACCATCACAGATGAGCAAGGATCTAACTCCAAAAGACCCAGGCTGTGGACTCCAAGCTGGCTCCTAGCTCTTTACTTTGCTGTTCATGGCTTTGTCCCTCCTCCACTTCTATCTTGGCTTATTTGGGAGAGGTCTCTTTGCATGCCCCCAGTGCCAGGCAGAACCATAAACACAAAGTGTTCTAGAAATGCTTACTGGTTGATGTTACCAACCAATGTGGTAAGGCTGGCTGATGCTGCCAACGAATTGGGTAAGTGAGAAGATCCATATAGGTGATGTCAGAGGAGCATTATAAACTGTAAGTTGTCAGTGAGTGACCAGAAGACTCTGACATATAGAATAGGTCACATTGGTCCTCCTAGCAAGCCTTCCATTAAGACAGTTGGCCCAGAAATCTCTGATTACAGTAGAGGTCACATTGCTCCTCCTAGCATTGTCTCCTATAGGAATAGCTGGTCCAGAAGTCTATGAAGTACAGTATAGGTCACATTGGTCTTCCTAGCAAGTACATTAGTACAGTTGGCTCAGAAGGCTCTGAAGTACAGTTAGGTCACAGTATATCATGTATCCCACGAGGACAGTTAAGTTGGTTGCACCTTATTCTGTGCCTCCAGTGATGCTGTCACTGCATTCCAAAGTCCCCTCTCTCTTACATGCCCTTAAACCCCAAAGTAAGTCACACCCCTGAACATCCTAACAGGTCTGACCAGAGCCAGTTGGGTTGGCACATGATACACAAAGCCATGATCTATGGGATTTTCCAATTTCTGTGGTGTAAATATTCCCGGTGAGGTTAATTTCAAGCTAGCAGTATGGCTTCACTGACTAGAGACCTGAGAAACTGCTCCATACAAGGCCTGTGTGTGTGTTAACCAAACACAATGCTGTTCAAGTGAGCACCCCCATTTGATGGCTCTCAATCAAGAAAGCTTCTATAATCAAAGAGGACGTTCTGTCTTTGATTTTGATTGCACTGTCAAAAATAGAATGCACACGAGCTCATTCTCCATAGAAGACGGGGAGGCAGCCTAATGCCTCTCCTGGCTGCTTGTTCTGAACAGCAAAGAACGACTGACTAGCTTTCAGAGTAGACTAATCAAAACCAAGAACAAGATACTGTTTTCATCAGGACTCAGCTTCTGAGATCCTCATTCTGCTTGCGTTCCAGAAACAAAGCTCATTTCTGGGATCTCTGTTGCTTCTGGAGGTGAGACTGGAAGACCTGAAGTTTGTATGGATCAGTAAAGCTTCAGATAGCCTCAACCCAGCTCGATCCCAGATTTCAGTCAAGTAAACCTGTGCCCTCAGTATAACCCTGAACTTCAAGACATTCTGTTCTACTGAGGGGTTCTTGGGTGAGATGTAAAAATGTCCAGGCAATGTTCTGGGTGCTGGGAAAATATGGACAAACCAGGTACAGAACTTAACAGGAAAGCCAATTAAATAAACAGCAGCTATTTATTTTCTCTCATCTATCCTCTGTCTACCCTCAGCCTCCCCTATTCTTATTTCTGAATCCTTCCTGCTCAGATGACAGCCTTCCAAGGACCAGAAATCTGGACTTGGTTTGTGTGGCCTTTGGAGCTAAGACGCCACATAGAGCAAGGGTACACTCAGCCAATCTTCCCTTCCATTCTCTGGCTGATCAAGATGATCTAACTTCAGATACCAGCAATTTGCAGAGGTGTGTGTTTCTTTGATGAGTGCCTGCTTACCAGAGAGAAGAGTCCTCCTGGGAAGACCTGCCACTCTGAAGCCCAGCCTTCCACCTCTTACAAGGCCAGTATAGCTGTTTTACTAGACTCTTTTCTCCTTCTCAAGGTCACTGGAGCCCACTCACTGGGAGTAACCTAATGGGCTGGAGTGAGTTCAAAGGGTCTGGGGCTCATGGCTGTACTGAGTGTCAGCTTTATGATAACAGGTGTTGCTTTGACTGATGAGCCAGCCTCTGAAAGTAATTCGCCAAAGTGACTTCTGCAAGATGAGATCTGTGCTTCAACTTCTCTTTCCATCTCTGAGCTGAGCCTGCTGCAACTTTGAAATACAGACACCAGGCATAATAGTTCTGCACTTATACGTGCTCCTTTTACAAAGCCTGGTGGGTTTGCTTTGCCATCCATGAAAGAAGAAACCATCCTCAGAAATACATTCATTTAAGGCCCATCTGTTGGCACCCTCCCCTGACAGGCATCTCAGTGGAGACACTCCTGATTGTCTCTGCCTCTTCCAATGCGAGGACCCAAAATTCATGAATGGAATTCTTTCCATATATCCTGTAATTAATCTCTGTCTCATTGGGAGAAAAGCCCGGTACGGTTAGCAACAATGCAGTCCATGAGCGGTAGGCAGCAGATACTGCACCTATCAGGAGTGCATACACCAAATTCGCCCTCCCTTTATTAACTCCCCTAGGTGTCTAAATAGGAGAGCAGATAAATGAGCCTTTGTGCTGCAACAGGACTATCTGCTGTGGCTGAGAGGAAGACACACGGTGCATCAGGCTGGAGGACTTTCTGCTTAGTGTCTGCTCCACGTGCATCTACAGCTTAGCGGAGCAGGGCTGGGGAGCAGCCCTCCTTTACAGACTGGCCTCCACAGCGCCCTTCTGTGTGTAATGGCCTCTCTTGTTTCCTCTCCAGGTTGACAATTAACGTGGCTGCCATACTGGATTTTAGGAAGTGCCATTTTCCTTAAGTGGGCTCCATCTGTGAACTTTGCTGAGCCCTGGCACCCTCTGCGGGAGGCGGGGATAGCACACAGCTTAGCCATTAACTTGCTTGTCGGTAATTTCCATTCTCGTCTTGTCCGTAGGAGATTCCATCTGTGGTGGGAAGTGTGGGCACACAGTTTTGTTCCAGAACACAATCCTCGCGCTAGCTCGGACATTTGCTTCCAGAGGCTAGGGGTGTCACTGGCTTTTGGATGGCACACTGAAGACAGTAACTCGCCCTGAGGTAAAAGGAGAGCAGACGGAGCATAGATGGGAGAAGGAGAGAAGAAAGGGCCTTTTAGAATCTGGATGTGCCTGACTTGAGTCTTAGATGGGTAAATTATTATTTTGCATGAAAGTTAAAACAGTCTTTTGACAAAGTGTTCTCCTTCAAATTTCTTGGCATTTCCCCTTGCCTGATGAAAGAGATCTCTGTTTCTCAATGGATACCTGAACTGCCTGCTAAGGTCTGAGCATGCTTCAGAGCTGCACTTTTGAGAAAGTCATTAAGTCCGAGGGCTCCATTCTCATGAACGGCATTAGCAGCTATGAAAGGAGCTGAAGGAAGCATACATAGTACCCCTTCCATGAAGTGAGGGTGCAGCCTGAAGCTGCTGTCCTTGAGGCAGAGTGAGCCAACCAGACACGGAGTCTATTGGCACCTCGATCTTGGACTTCAGAGTCTCCAAAATGATGATCAATACATTTCTGTTCACAAATTGCACCAAGCACTATTGATTACTGTCTTTTGTTGCTTTGACAGGCAAAGATCAACTGAGCTGAGGAAGAATTGTATTCAGGACTCCATCCTTGGTGATATTGTAGGTCTTCTTGGTTAATTGCTTTGACAGGATACCTGGCAAAGATCAACTGAGCTGAGGAAGAATCGTATTCAGGACTCCATCTTTGGTGTCTTCTTGGTTAAATCTTTCTGAAAAATCCAAGACATGCTTGTCTTGGTGATTCTAAATCCAGTCAAGTTGACAATGGAGATTGAACTTCACACCCAGTCTGAGGCATTTTATTATAGCTCCCCACTTGCACGGAGACAGTCCTGCCTGCGTTTCACCCATAGTGAACTCTATGACTCCCTTTCAGTGACTCATCGCCCTTTCAACATAGACTGATGGATGTCTGGACGTTTATATCCTTTCACCAGGTGATCAATTCATAAGAGTCATACTATGTCACTTTCCCCTTGCTGCTGGCTAGTTTAAGACCAGGATTGAAGTAACCTCCTTCCTACACATGTTAGAGCTTCCAAGTCCCCACCCCAAAAGCCAAGATATTCTCATTAAGGAATCAACTCTCCAACTTGCATTCTGATGCTTACTTTCCCTCCTGAGCATCGCTCCCTACAGATAACTCTCTACAGAATCCTAGATCAGTGCAATGGGGATCCCTGGTCTGTCACACAGAGGAAGGCTATCCTGTTCCTCCTAGGAAACCATTTTCTGGGTTGTTGCACAAGACTAACACTAGACAGGATTCAATTTTTCCAACCTAATTTGATTCTGTCCTTGTGTGCGCTCTCAGCCTCTAAGGCGGTTGGGTGTTCCTGCTGCCAGCCAGTGCTGCTGGTTCAGGTCCTCATCCCCTCTGTTACTCCTATGCCGATTCACCTTCAGTTCTGCATGATTTTGATTCTATACAGAGGACAAGTTACCCAATCAGTATCCTTCCATGTTCCTGCTACTGTCTGTGGACTCTGCCTTTGAACACATAAAAAAAGAAACATTATAACAGCACAGACACTTGGTTCTGCAGGATTGCCCTTGTCTGAACCGATCCACCATGTGGACCCCATACAACTTCTAAAAGCACTGAGCTACCTCATTCTTCTCTGTTAGAAACGTGGACCAGCAAGGCAATGCACTGCCTTTAAAATAATTGCCAAGATTTGACTAATTGTTTATGAATCTGTGTGATCTAGCACTGTTAAAACCCCAGGATTTTTACTTTATTCTCCCACAACCTTGACATAGGGCTGGGCTGGATTGGAGTGTTTGCCCTCTCCTCAAAGTTGTGTCTACCCAGAACTTCAGAGTGTGACTTCATTGGAGAACTGGGTGTTTGTGAATATACTTGGCTAAAGTTAGATGAGGTCATCCTGGATTAACAAGCCTGATCTAATGGCTGATGTGCTTATAAAACCGTGCGGGGAGCACAGATACACACAGAACAAAACGGCAGTGTGGATACGGCATCAGAAATCAGTTTCAATCCACAAAGCGAGGGTTCCAAGGATTGTTAGAAGCCACCAGACATTCGGGCAAAGGAGTCACCTCACACAACATTCAGAAAGCCAGTAGCTCTACTAACAACTCCATTTCAGCTAGTTAGGCCCCAGGGGTGTTAGGCAAAATTTCTCTTAATTTAAGAGAGTTAATGCCTGATAATTCATCGTGCAGCCCCAGGAAACCAGCTGTCACCTACTGTGCACTGCCTGCATCAGCTCATGGTCCTGAGACACTCATCCCTTTTGGTCCTGATGCCTATACAGCTCTCAGAATTCAATCAGCA